>NW_009647949.1:350617-381446 GCF_000708025.1 Charadrius vociferus | reverse complement strand
GCCGGCTGCGGCTGGGTGGCGGCGGCCCCCCCGGGCTTGCTTCGCTCCCTCCCGGCTGCGGCTGCCGCCCCCCGGGTACCTGCAGGCCCTCGGCCGGGAGGAGGAGGAAGAGGAGGAGGACTGGCTCTTTGGCAGAAGAAGGGAGCTGCTGGAGAGAGCCTGAAGGGAGCCAGGGCTGCCAAACGGTTCTGGAAGGCGGCGAGCATCCAGGCACGGAGAAAAGCAAGGGATTACAGCCCGGAGGTGATGTGAAATGTGGCAGGATATTCTAAGAGGAAAACCAGGGAGCAGCCACGTCTCTGGAGATGACGGCAAGGACAGGCTCGCTCGAGGAGAGGGGAAGAGAGAGGAAGGGTCATGCTGCGTACTGAAATGACAATATACAGCTTAATTTCAAGAGCCAACCAAAGAAACCAAGTATGTGAAAAGTCCGTTCCAGGCTGGGACTGTAACTATCTTTGATGAACAAACATAAAGCCTGCAAACCATATTCCGATCAACTTTTGGCAGTGGGAAGAAGAAGTTAAACTTCTGCAGAGATGGTACCTTTGTTCTAGCGACATCGAAGCCCAGAGCAGATGAATAGCCTAAACCTTCTCACTCTCACTCAAGATCATCCCCTGTAATAATTCCAGCTTTGCAGGGCACATTTAGAAGTGCATGGCTTATCCAGTCTCACACTTCAGGAACAGGTCCCTAGGGCTCTTCCTAGTACCTTGCTTTGAAGGGTCATGCTCACACACACACACATACACACACACACACACACACACACACTCCCCCCCATGCCTCCCCCCTTCCCATTACCTCTTCTCCAGCAGCACTGCATGGGGCATGGGCAGTTATCATTAGGTGAACTCGCCCGTGGTTCCTTGTTAGCTATTTTGGTCCGGACAGAACATAGATCCTGGGACACGGGCACAGAGAGAGATTAGGTGGTTTAAATCTTATGCCTCGGGCCCCTCTCCAAGGAAAAGCTGTTGCTAACTTACAGCTGTCTCGTGCTCTCTGTGGAATGAGAGGGAAGTCCATTCAGTCTGGTGAAAATAAACCCACCATCATAGCTGGCATTCTCGTTGGTAGTCTCAGTGCAGAGGCCAAGGATTTGAGGGCTATGACACATGAGGCAGCTCACTCCTAAAGAGCTTGATCTGGGTTGAAACGTGTCATCAGAAAAGCATGAGGAGCCTTGTGCTCCCGCTGTCAATACAGTACTTGCCCTCTTCACACAGACCGGCTTTCCTTTTCTGTCCTGCCAGTTTGGCACATGGCATGAGGACCCGTTACTGTACATTCACTTTAAAGGAGAAGGACACCCAGTTTCCTCTCACTAAGCTCAAGGACTCAACCATCAGTCCTGCAGCTACCGTTTTGCCATCACCATTTGCCCTTCTCTCCTGAATAAAAGGTCGTGTCCTATCCTGCCTGTTACCTGGCAGGCACCCTGCCATCTCCTCTGCCTGTTCACCATCCTCTCTTGTTCCCCGGCTCCCCCTGGACATGAAGCTGAGTGCCCAGGCGGTACCCAGATAGAGTGACACACAGCTGGGCAGACTCTCAAGCACATGAGCTGTGAGAAATGGGCTGTTTCACAGACATCGTTCTGCTAATGGCCTGGTGAGGAGGAATTGGGAGTCCCTGTAGACACAACTGCACCACGCTGCACCCCAGGGAAAACCTGGGGTCCCGAGCAGCAGCAGTAACTACAGGACGTTGCAAAAGGGGACGTTAAATAGAGGAATTATATCTCGTCAAAGAATTGTTCGGCTCACTGACTTGCCACAGGTGCAGCACTAAGAATAAAGCAGTTGTCAGGATCTCTTCCAGGAGCACGGCAGTGATGTAGCTCTGTGCATGCTCTGCCGTTGTCAGTCTTTCCCTCCAGTTTAGGATCAAGAGCAAGTCTAGGGCTGTGCAAGAGGCTATCGCAGGCAAGAAGTGTTGATTTTAATACGGCTATTTATCATATGATATGAGAAAGCAGAAGCTTTCATCATAGAGGCCTGGAGGTTTTTTACTTTGCCCTTTTATCAACAGGTCTGGGAGTTTATACAGGCTCCTCCTAAGGTGTGAAATCTCTGTTGAAGTGGGTTTCATCATCTTCCCAGCTGAATTCATTTAATATGGTAAGTGTAAGTGCAGCACGCAGCAAATAACGCAGAACAACTCTGAGACAAGAAGGTACAGCGAGCAAGACAGACGTGGTGGTGGGATACATCACCAGCAGAAACCAAAATGAAAAGAAAAGCCTTCTAGAGGAGTTGTCACCCATCAAAACTGATTTGCCACCATACACCACCACTGTAACGGTCTCACATTTCACAAGCTTTTCCTCATGGAGCCTAATCCAACGGTCACTGACCCCATGGGTGAAATTAAGGAGGTGAATCACTCTGGAGATGACCTGCAGGCTTTTCAAGTGAAAGAAATATTAAAAAAAAAAAAAAGGTTAAAAAAAGAAAGGTTAAAAAAAAAGGTTAAAAAAAAATAATCTGTCCTAAGTCTCCAAGCTTTCCCAGGCAATTCTGGGTGGCCTGGTTTGATCTCTTCCCCCTGCATTCACTGACATAGGTGTTCTCTTGATGCAACTTCCACACACTGTGAGCCCTCCTCAGAGCTGAACGTGCTATGTGCTCATTCTCCAACTTAAAAACAAAAAAACAAACAAAAAAAAAACAACCCAAAGAAAACCTAAAAAATGCTGGAAAAATGTAAGCGAGGGGTGCTCCAGCGAGGCCATGTGGACAGCTCTGCAGCCTCTGCAGCGCCCGGCTCCTGCACACCTTCATCTGAACGCTATGGAAAGGGCTTTAAATTATTTGGTGCCAAGAGAAGGGGAGGCCTGCAGCTGGTTTTAGTCCTGGGGTGAGGAAGTTGAAAGAATAAAAGAATTAGAGGCAGCTCTTTCACGTAGGTGATTAGTGCAAAGGAATGTCAGATTCGGCAAAGAAAGTTTGCTTATCAAGCTGCAGATTTATTAAATGCGTTCCAGACCTGCATTGCTTCATTCAAGTTTAACAGAGCTGTAATACTTAATATGCCCTTTAGCAATTTAATACTCTCTTGTACAAATCATTGGAAAATTTAAAATAGAAAAATATGTCCAGGCTTAACTGTAAGAAGAAGGGGAACTCTGTACAAAAACAGAGGAGAAAGAATGCACGGGTAAAGCTGAATATTACTGAATATCTTACCACATGTATTATTCTGCTGAGTTATTAGTACGTGCACTCTTGTCTGCAGGCTAAAGGAGGAACTAGCAGTAATAAGTTACAGAACAACAATTTTAAGCAGCAGGGCTTGAGACTGGCATCACATCATGCCCAGAAATTGCTCCTCACAACACACGTTTTATACGTGGTTTTGCCTTCAGTGAGCGCAAATGTGGGCTGCTTCTTTAAGGAAATGAAAATCAGTTGTTGGTGCTGCTTATAACAGACAGGAAATATTGCTGTCAAACATCTTAGAATTGCTTTCATAATAAAAAGGGATGTAAACATTGAACTGGTACATCACTGAGACATTACAGACAATCTTTGTTGGAGACAGAGAGAGGACAAGCCTGTAAAATGCCTCGCTGCTGCATAATTACGTGTGACTATAAACACATCCATATAAACAAATTTCTGCATGAATATTTTGTGTCTCATACCCTGTGTAAGAAAGTTCCTTCGAGGCTCTATATGTCCAAGGCACGCAGGGTTCTGTCCCAGTTTGGACAAGAGGATATTATTTAATGTTGGACATGCACGTAGGACAGAATGGAAGGGCTTTGCTTTGTGGTAGTCAATTAGACTGCTTGACTTGTTTTTAAAGGAGTAAAGGCTCTTAAAGCAGCCTTCCCAACCAATTCACTGCATTATACAAACATACTCCTGAATCTGTAACTGCCCTGCAGAGAGCTGGACCAGAAGACACAACGGTGCCTGTTGCACCCTGCAAGGAGACATCTCCAGGACAGAATCAGCATGCAGGGAAGGGCTAGTTGCATACGTGATGAGTACATCCATCTCCATCTAGATGCAACTGATACAGAACTGTATGTAGTGCAACACTCTGTGCTGCCCACTTCTAATGACGCTGAATCATTCTGTCAGTCAGTCAGTATATTGCCGCTGCTGCTGACCCAGACTGACTGCCAGTAGCCAGTGTGAGTCAACGATACACACAGATCACAGGGCCTTACAGAGGCTGGGAAGAGCCGTCGCTCCCAGGGGACAGACTTACTCAGAACATAAAGGACAGCAGGATTAAAGATTTGCCAAAACTCATGAATTGACTTAAGCAACAGCTGGGAGCAGATTCTCCCCTCTCCTGCCCTAGTCACACACTACCAGGCCCTGAGCTGTTCTCAACAATTATCGTTGCCTGCTCCTGGCAACCTCGGACTAACTCTTTCCGTGCTATTTGAGGGCTGCAGGACTGGAAGTGACCTCCTGAATCACCGATCCCAGTGCCTCCTAATTGGAGGCAGCCACATCATATGAGCCTAGTCAGAAATGTCTCAAAGTGAGCAGGGTGGTGGGACGTGTGATGATTTCATCCTTCCAAATTCCAGAGGCAACACCCAAGCAGTTGTGGCAGTGATTGTCTCTTGCTCAGACATTACGGGAAGACTACGGTCGCCTGTTAGAAAAAGGAATTTGTGCTGAAAGGTGTTTTGTTTTGCTTGTAATTTTCCTGACGTGGCTATGGAAATGCAAGTGAGGTGAGATCTGGGTAGAGCAGCCGCTCGTTTCTCCCACCATGCTAAGTAGCAATGGCACCGTGTACTAAAAAGCAACTTGCCAGCATCTGAGACATTAGGGGAGTTTCCTAGACCACAGAAAGCCCTATTGAAGCAGATAGCTGGTACAATATATTGGTTATTAGAAAGACCTGGTGTAATGTAGTGGGGCCTAATTTAAGCATGAATGTGTTGGCAATGTCTGCCTGTGAAAGGCACATAGTTCATGGCCTCCGGGATACACAGAATTTAGTTCCTGAGCAGGAGGAGAGAGCTGTGAGTCTCCTTCTCCATTAGCCTCCACCTCTCACTTCTCTGCTGTGGCTTTGGCATGTGGCAGCCTGTCTCTACGCCTGCAAAAATGACAGGAGGGAGGACCTGGGCAGTCGGTGGTTATGTCTCTACAGGGTACAGGTCTTAGAGAGAATGATATTTTTTTTCTTTCTTGTTATCTGGTCCACTTGGAAGGGATGCCCTGTGGGAGCAGCTCTCTTTTGCTGAGGAACACACCCTGCAAAGCACTTCTCCTACTGGCCCTTTCCAAGGCCATGAGCTAGGAAACAGCATGGGAGCAGTACGATGTCCCTGAGATGGGGATAAGTGATGGCAAGAAAGAGAGGGGTGAGCAGGATTGCCTGGCTTTTGAAGGCTGGATAGAGAAACAACTGAAATAAGAGGTATAGGACTGTCACACCAGCCCGTCTACAGACGTTAGAGGCAGCTGGGTGTCTGGGTCACATGGATGCTGCTTTAAAAGTGCTATTGGGTAGAGGCAATATATGAGGTAGTCTGAACATGGCCCAGAGCACAGGGGGGAAAAGGGATGGAAAGGACTTTAGAAAGAGGGGAATGGATGCTTGCAGCAGCTCCGGGCTAGAAAGCCAGAGCTCCTAGCAAGTTTGGATTCACCCAGGCACAGCAAGGTCCAATAGCTGTTCCACCAGAGCACGGCAGAAACAAGCAGCAGGAACTCAGGGCTTTAGTTCTTCTACAGAAGAAGAACCTCTTGTGCTGATGTCCAAAGAAGCTGACGAAGTACCATGGCAAAGAGCTATGCGTTAAAGAACAAAGGCCCCCTAAATATCAAATAGTGTTTTAACTTGCTCCAAAATGCAGGGATGAAACTGAGTTTCGTGTCACCACTGAATTGTGACAAGCTACCAACAAAATCTGCTTTGGAGAAGCTGGCATGGTTTCCACAGCTGATATCCAAAAGCTACATGGAATTATCTCCAGCAAGAAAGTGAGGGTAACAAGCAAAAGAGATTCTGTTGTCAGGAGCAGGAAAGGGGAATCACATAGCTCAGATGTACTGAGGCAGATGATCCAAATAGCTCAGGTTTGTTTTTCAGTCTTCTCTTCAGCAAATACCTAACAGAAGAACTTACTAAAGCTGCTTTCTCAGGAAGAAGGAGGCAGATTCACATAGCATTAATAAGCTGTTACTATAACTGTAAGTCAAGTACAGCTTATTTCACTTACATTTAAATTTAAAACTAACACTCTTTTGAGTCCTGATGTTAGGGTACTATAAATTAGTATAGGCTGGGAGTCAAGATTTGGGATTTGGGTTGGAAAGAAGTAGTGTTGACCCTTGCAGGAAAACAGTGTGATCCTGCACCTCAAGAGGTCGGTTATTCACAGCAAGTGGGACAGAATTGATCGGTACAGAGAAATTCAGCACATTCCCAAGCAGTTAAAGCTGTCATTCGCAGTGGCCAGGGGCTTGGGCATGCTCTATGCATCAGAGTGTGCCCACGGGCAGCCAACACATTCTGAGCTGTCTTCTCTTTTCATAAGATGCTGGCATACCTCTGGGCAATAAGGTCAGAGAAAATCTTTCAAGCCACCAAAAATACACAGAAGGCTTCATCCGTTTCTGCTGGAGATTTATCTGGTTATTTCTACATGTGGCGAGAGAAAATTCTTGGCAAAGTGCATCTTCTAGGAAGGATATTATAGAACAGAGATTGTGCTGCATCAGCATTGTGTGAAGAGATATTAAAAATAGACCTAAATAGGAATGGCAGGTGTTGGTAGCATCAGTCTTTAAGTCATTTGCATGTGGTTTCCATAAAGTCCTTTCCTTATGAAAATCAGTGCTAAGAACTTCTGCACCCACTCTGGAAACAAAAGGGATCGCTGTGCAGGACCTGAGGAAGAGACCACCTCAGCTGAAAACAATGTCGCGTGCTGGCGGCTCTCATTGCTCTGCCCTGTGCCCTCAGCCCACTGCTGTCCCTGGCACAGGAGCAGCAGTCCAGTAGCGTTGGCTCTCACCTGAGCACTTCTCCGCTTGCAGCTACTTTTACGGTGTGCTTCCAGAAGCAGAAGGGTAAAATCCTGGACTCACCGATGTGATCCCATAATCCCCCCTTCAGAAAAGGCAGGACTTTTGCCTAGTTAGAAGGAAGACACAAAGTACTTCCTTGCACCAAGCTGCACACTCCAGGTGAGCCAGGACGTCAGCTCCCCCTGATCTTCCTTACCTTGCCATGTTTTCTCCCAAAGCTGATGACAAAAGACATGGTGTGACCACAGACTTGGATGGGGGTGATAGAGAGGAATTAAAGGGAAAAGTTTTCACATCAAAAACAATTTGACATGTGCCCAGTTGGGGGGTGGGGGGTGGGTGGCTGGCAGTGGAGTGACAAAGCTGTTTAATGCTTGTGGCAGGTCAGTTCTTAAAGCCCATAAGGTGCTGTGGTGAATGGCCAGTTTTTCCTAGTAGTTTATGTTGCTATGTAGACAAATTGAAGCTACCTCTGCATCTCAGAACATGAGTACTCATCGCAGGTTGACGGACCCAGATGTCTCTCTCAGGCTTCAGGTTCACAAGCACATCTCTCTGACAAGAGCAGTAGGTTTGGGGCACTGTAGTCCTCTCCTTCCTCCCCGGGTGTCTCCAGGACAAATGGTCTGCTAGCATTGGGACAAGATGAGCTTTCACCCATGCCTGGGAAACTCTGGTCAGGTGGTGGCACTTGACCAGACTGTGGAAAGACTATCCAAGGTAAAGGTGGATTACAGGAGTCCAGCCTCCAGGATGTTAGAGAGAGACGACTTTCCAAGTCTTTAACAAGGAATTTTTCACTACTGTAAGGAAAATATTGATCCTATATCTCCAAGAAAATAATGGTAATCCAGACAGGTCTTCACTGGCTCAATGGGTCTATTACAGCTGTGGAAAAAGGTTCCCCCACCCAAATCAGAGACTCACTAAGCCTGCCCACGCTGACAATACTGTTAGAGATGGCAGAAGGTGACTGTGGACTGCCAGTTTCCTAAGGAATAGTTTCATTTATTACAGTATTTGAAATGTGATATCCTGAGATAATGACTCAAGGATTGCTCAAGAGGATAGAATGCAACCTCTCTGAAAAGCCTCATTCTGCTCTTTTGCTGGTAAGATAACTAATAAACATCTTCTGAAATGGGGCTGTGGTGCACATTGCCAAAATTCAATTTGTGCATTTGTTCCTCTGAGGAAAAGTTGTTGAGTGATGAAAACAAAATTGCCAGTGTCAGCTGGGTAAAACCAGTTAATGTTCTGCAGCCTGGAATAAAGTTCCTGTACCTGCATTCCTCCAAGGTGCAGTTCACTTAGGCATTTCAAATATCCATTGAGTGAATACTTTGGGGTTTGGAGGTCAGCAGTGGTTAAACCAGAAGTGCTGGGAGGCTTGTTTGCAGAACTAGCTCTTTGATTGGAGAAAATGAGATATAAACCAGCACTTTCTCCTGGAGCATGAAGGAGGGAGGATAACTCAAGAACTTGAACAGTTTGCCTACTGTTAAAATTGATGCACTTCTGTTAGGTGGTTGAGTGGCCAGGGTTTAGCAGCGTGCCCTAGCAAGTGAGCTCCCCAGCACAGAACACCTACAATTTATAGCAGCATAGAAGAGGTCTTCGTCTATTGCACTGTGCACCTCACAGTGGCAACCGTGGTACCACTACTACTATGTAGAAATAGCTAATGACAGGATAACTGATCTTGACCAGTAAGTTAGTCGCAGTAAAGTCTTTTGGGGAGTGTTTAACATTCTCAGCGTAAGCATAGTTAACGGTTGCTTCTTCAGTTTAGTGCTTTTATATGAGAACTAATGCTATTTTATTAGCAGCCGTGGATGCATGCACATGCGAGTGCATGAATGTGTCCACTGAACCTAAAGGTTTAACGTGGACAGTCCATATTTTGAAGTTGCTTTGGGTTAGACTGCATACCCCATCTGGATATGAGATGCTGTACCCATGGCTTTATCTCTAGGAACATGAAACCTTTCCATTCAGGTGCTGCATGTCAGTACTTCCACTTGATAGCTCAGCCAAAATTTCCAGCTGGCACTGACACAATCATCAGTAGGTGCAGATGCAAAGGAGGTGGAGGCTCTATTGGCATCCTGTTCCACTGACTTGTGCCCTTGGATTTTGCTGATATGGAAAAGACCTTGGTCCTCAGGCCAGAATGCTCCCCAGCCTCCTGAGTGGAGTGCAGGCAAATCCACTTGGATTGTTGGACTGTGCCATGCGTTATTCAAAAGCCTTTCACATCTGCTTGTAACAAAAAGCTACCTGAGACAGATGGCAAAAAAAAAAAAAAAAAAAAATTGGAGAGGAGCAAAGAATCACATTTGCAAAGCCTGCTGGTTTAGCTCAGAGGTGACAGTGGTACTAACATGACTTGTAAGCTTCCTCTCTTTGTAAAGATTTGATTTCTGGGAGTCTCTTTAATGGGATATTCGGATCCGTCACAAACCGTCCAGACAGATGTGTTTGCTACTAGAAATGCTTCAAGGATGATGCAAGGAAAGTTGAGAGGATGAAGATGGCAGATTGCTGACCTTCTCTTGCTTTGATCTGGTGTGTTTTTCTCTGCTGAAAATGAAAGCATCTCTCTTCTGAAAGCCAGAACACTATGGCCAATAAGACAGTAACTACTGAGATGAGGATCACTATTATAAACTCACAGAGTAAATAATAGCCAGAGGAAGGAGCTAATGCTGCCAGGACACCTGCCTGTTTGTGACCATCACTTTCAGTAAGCAGCCTCTGGCCTGGCAACTGAAGGAAGGTGGAGACTCATTCATACCAGGGCCCAGCAGTCATCCATGGAGCTCCATGCAGTCCCTGGAGTTACAAACCATCAACATTTGCATCAGCAGGAGCAGAGTCAGTCCCATGCTTTCTTGTACTAAAATCTTGAGGAGAGGACACCCACAACAGACAGGTTAAGGGGAACCAACATAGGTCAGGTAGGTGGTTGGGTCTTTCCACAGGAAAGAGGCTTTTCTGTGGGTCCTCCCCAAAAGCCACAAGAAAGCTGTAGCAGCTGGATGAAATGGGTATGTTGCTCAGAGAACAAATGACAACTTTTAGGCTAAAGCCTATGAACGTGACAACCCAAGCTGATGTGAGCTATGAAAGGCATACATCAGCTTTAACTAGTTCAGGGTTAGGCTGAAACCCTGCCTGGCCATCTGCCTGTTTCGACTCCAAGTTCCCTTGCACAGCATGGCAGCAAGGGGAGAGCCACGTTACTGACCAAATGGAGTGAAAGCAACTGAGCATTTGGTCTGCAGTATAGAGATGCTGGTTCCAGTAAGCTCTTGCCCTGCTCTGTAAATTAGTTTTGAACCCACAAGAGGCTTGATAAGTGACACAGAAGTGGCATGGAAAGTTGAAGTATTCAACAGCAAAAAGAAATAATGCACAGTAAGTACCTCTCCCTGCAAAGCTTGAAGCTTGCCTGACTTTTACCCTTACTCTGTCACTGCTAGAGCTACTCTGAGTGCCGCCTCCCTCTTCTTTCAAATGATTAAACCCTGACCATGCTTGGGGGAGGAGAAGGTGGTTCAAACCATAAATAAAGATGTAAGTCTAAAGGTCCAGCAAGCCAAAGTGATGTTTCAACTCCCAGTTCATGCTGGGCTGTACACTCAGCTGGACTCTGCGTCCAGTAGATAGTTACGAAAATTTACCTCAATTGGTCCATCTGACTCCTTTCTCACTTACCAGTGTACAACACTAGAAGATGTTAACTCCAGTGTTGCTGCTGTATCAACAGCATCTCATTTGCAGTCCTTAGTCGTGTGTTCACACACACACACACACACATACATGCACACCCCAGTAAGACAGATCAGTCTCGTTAGCCCTCTTTTGTAGCTGGGCTTCAGAGTCAAGGTGCGGTGCCAGGCTCATTCCTGAGGTCAGTGAGAAGGAGCCCAGGTAAGAGTTGTCACTCCAATTCAAGGCGCAGCATTCTCCAATTTATCAGAGGTTACTAGGACCATTGTGGAAGGTGGCACCAAGGCTATGACGGGCAAACATGCAATCAGATGAAATATTTTTGTTTCCTTAATTCATGGTCAGCCTTCCAATGGTCACTGAAGCAGGAGGGGATAAATGCAGATGCAGAAACCACAGTATTTGCAATTTTGTGCTGAAGCAGGTTTGTAGCTTTGTGGTTTGTTTTCAAGGGTAGGCATTACACTCACTGAGCTAAGCACAAAGTAGCCATCTCTAGGTTTGAATCTGTCCTGTTGGATTAGAGTCAGTGGATTTGGAGCCAACCAACCTGTTACTTGGGGAGGGTGAGGAGGTTTCTGTGTCTGAACTGCCCACCCAATCTTGCCAACACTTCAGTGACCTTTCTCTAGAAGTGGAGAGCTGGACTCCAGTGGGAGCACAACCATCACTTTAGAAAGGAAAGAAGTGGAGGCAGCTTCTGATTTCAGCAGCGTAAGCCCACCTGTTTCAGGGATGCAGCAGCCTCAGACCTCACACCAGTGAGTCTGAGCCCAGAATGTGGTTTCCCCTTCTCAGTGAAACCAAATTTGGGCCGTATCAATAAGTATCTAAGGAGATGCGTATGTATGTATGTCTTTAATTGCTGGAGAGCTATGGCCTAGAATGCCAACGTGCTCAAGCACCCTGCTCCCTTAATCGTTTAAAGTGCTGTGCATTGCTGCTTGGATACCTCCTAACACTGTTTGCTAGATCAGATATCAAACAGGAATGTTAAACTTTGAAAGCGGGGCAGCGGTATGCCTTCGTAATTGCCCTTCTCTCTGAATAATGGAAGCCCGCTGGACAGGACAATGATTTATTAACATTACCTCTCCTGCCTTCCCCCTTCTCCATGTGCATCTCAAGCAATTCAGTCGGTAATTTTTTTATTGCTACATTTTATCGTGGTATGCTTATCCTAGAGGACTAAGAAATTTATGCCTCTAGAAAACTCCTATTCTCATAGTTGTATCCTGAATCCAAAACATCTTTCTACCATTGTTGTATGAACATTTTTCTCATTCTTAGAGCCACAATGGTTTGTATTGCTGCTCTGGCTCCTATTCCCTTTACTTCCATGAATAACATGAAATTGCTGGAAGTTAGAAGCAGTCCTAGGGCTGGGATCTGGCCTGTGAGCTCTTCACTGCTGTGATGGTTAGGACATCTCAGACATGCCAGTAAACCCAGGTGTAACAGAACTGGCTTTGGACAGGAGCCCCCCAAACACTAACCAAATTCCAGGAGCAGCTACAACAGAGGGCTGCTTCCTACCCCACAGACACCACTGCTGGAGTTTCATTTCTAGCTAGTCTAGGAAATTCATCATATTTCATCTCCTCATTTGCTTTATGTTTGCTGAGTTATTAAATTAGTACCAGGAAAAAAAAACCCTCACTGTGCACAATGGTTGAAAGTGAACTTCTAAAGTCCAGTGAAGCTTTTTCTTCCATTGCTCCAGGGACTCTATTTGCCCAGCAGCACCATATTTAGCTCAGAAAAACCCAATTAGCAGAGGAGACAGACTGATATCAGCCCATGGTCATGTGCAGCTGATTTCTTTGCTGAGCCAATGGAGGTGTGTGTCCATCCTGGTGTGGGTGGTGCACCCTTTTCTTGCTCATACTCCAGTGCCTGCACCCCATCGCCTCTGGAGCCCCACGGCTGCACGTGGCCTGCCCTATCTGCCCAACCTATGCCACTCCCACTGTATGCCACTGATTGATGCTCCACACCAGCATGCAGTTGCTGTCTCCTCAAAGCTATTATCTCAGAATCTGGAAATAATAGCCCAGTGGGGATTCTTGGACATGCCTGCAAAACTGAGCGACAGACCTGCTTCATGAAAATCATGAAAATCACTGCTCTTTGTAACAGGGCAAGTTTAGACCCTTCTGTGCTGCCAATGGGACTTAAAAGGCCCTATTCACACAACTGCCACTCTCTCAAGAGAGTGCAATAAAACCTCCCAGACTGGAATGGAAGCAATTGACATTTGCCAAGTTCATGTGTAAATGATCGTTTTTTGTAGCGAGCCAAATAAGCCACTGGAGCAAGCTATCCAAAGAAAGTTTTCGGAAATAGCTGACTCCTGATGAAGCAGGTCAAATCTAACTATCTCTATCAATTTGAAGTTATGGTGAAACACAGGAAAGCACACAATAACACTTCTTTCCCTGCAAACAAGATATGAAAGATACAAAAGGTACACAACCACAGTCATTCTTACTGTTAGGATATGCCACTTAAATGTCCCGTCTCCTTAAGTCTTCCCCTTGTTACTCCCCTGATGGACATCATGACTGCACTAATCTTTAAAAGAGATTTTTAGGTTTGGGGTTTTTTTTCTAAGAGATGACTGAGCTGTGGGAAGCAAACTGTGTCAGAACCAATCTCTATGCCGGATAGATATATCTTTAACAACTTACTGAAAATGTGACAGATATGCCCCAAATGGATCCTATGAAAACTGTTACCAAGAGAAATTCAGTTCATGTTTTGCAAAGCAGTAACCCTTGCTGTGATCAAAACATAATCTTTTTACGCATACTTTGCTAATAAGAGTTAGTATTTTATCCTTATAGAGGAGACAGACATATTTTTCACTCCTTTACAGTGCAAGTGTCTTTCCCTCCTTGTGGATGATAGCTTGCAGGTGGACCATGTTCCCATAGGAATGGATGGATTTGGCCCGTGAGCCAGGGGACTGGTAAGCACTTTGGGATTCAGCCACGACCAACATGGGAGGAGGCTGATGTGGTGCCTGTAGGGCAGTGTCTCCACAAACAGCACAGTGTGGGTCCCACCCACGTGCCTGGTGTGGGACTGTCTCTACAGGCACAGCCAGGGCTCCCCAGCTCACCCACACAAGGTGGAAGTAAAGAAGTCTGACAGTGAAAGCGGTCACTTTGCCTCACTTTACAGTCTGCCTAGATATAGCCATGTTCCTGTCAGCATGTTTCTTCTTTCTATGCTTATCTTGGCCAGTGATTGTTTACACTCCACCAAGGGACTGGAAAAATTAAAACACCAAGCAAAGGTGTGCCTGTGTGCCTGCGCGTCTTTCTTCTTCCCTATTCAATGGGCCAAATTCTGCCCAAAGCGCAGCATGGAGAGGTCTTCTTACCAGGGTCTTGCTCGGACCACCCTGTACCTGGGTGCTCAGGGAGCAGCTTCACGTGAAACAAGAAGAGACAGTGGTTGTTTCCACATCGGCTTTGCTTCAGGAAGCGATGAAGAGGTTTATGTTGAGAAAAGCATATCAACACAGGTTAGAAACATTCATGGCATCAGTCTTTCCAGTGTTGCTTATGCTTACTATGCCTTCATAAATATTTTTTGAAAGCAGCCTGTGTCAATGGAAAACAGCTCCCTTGTATCAGGAGGCCTGATCGCAATTGTTTTCACGGAGCTAGGCATTCAGTCCAGTCACTTGTCCAGAAAAACTCATCAGAAAATATAGTATCACGTCAAAAAGTCATTTCCTGGTAATGTGGCATCTTCTTTGGCAAAAGCTTCTTAAAACAAACAAAAACGGCACAATAGATAAATTTCTCAATTCCAGGCTTGGTTTAGACCATATCTGCCAGACAGCAAGCACTGTTGGTTACACAGTAAGTGACTTTCCCTTCCTTCCTTATCCCTGCTCCGAGGCCCTGCACACACTCTATGTGTGTTTACGGATACAGCTCTGTGATTACTTTGGAAGTGCAAAATACTTGGCGTAAAGGATTGTGACAGAGTTTCCTTGGCTCTGACAAGTCTTCTCAGTGCCTTCAGCTTTGGCTAGCCCAAAACAAAATCATTGCTTCAAAATACCATTCAGCTTTTCAGCAATAAAACAACCATCTCAGACAGTGCTCTCTGGTGTTGCCTGACCATCTGACCTGCTGCCTTCAGGATTTAGGAAGGAGGCTGGGGGAAGAATGCAAATGTACATCTGAAAGTGGCATTTGGATTCCTGGCTTTGATTGCTCCTTTGTGGAGTTGCGTCAACCAGCCAGTGGCCTGGGTGTGAGTATTTGAGTGGTCTTCCCCAGCCATTTCAGTGTGAACCATTAATCAGCAAGTGTGTGGGATACAGTCCGCTCCTTTAGAGATGACCTTGTGCTGGGATTTAAGGTTATTTGTTGCTTTGCATGTTTTCCACTGTCTCCCTTGCCTTTTCTACTATCTACCCACTCCTGCTTCTTCTGGCTCCAGCTAAACCTGTGTTGGACAACTCAAGCTTGTGCTTGTTACCGAGCTCGGGGCTGCTCAGGACTTTTGCAAGAGCAAAACATGCGCATGTGTGCATGGCATTGGTGAATGAAGAGTTTTGTATTGGAACATTAATTACCGAGGGGCTGGCGCAGAACAGGAAATACAAGTCCTTTTCTTACATAAACATTTTCAGTTTAGGTTGGCTGAATACTTGGATACCAATTCTCCATGGGTTGGGATCCTTTAGGTTTATTTATCCAGTTATGTTCCTGTTTTCAAATTTAACAACTCCCTAACTATCATCACCATGGTAGAAAAAATATTGATACGCAAGGTACAGGAGACAACTTTATGTTCAATTTCAACAGAAACTAAGAAAACTATTCAGCCAGAGGCATCACTGAACAGCTCTGTCTATTCACACAAAAAAAAATCGATGAACTAGATTTGTCATTTCTTGCCATCAAACAGCATTTTCTATTTCTTCTGCTTTCCAGAATGGAGACTTAAAACTCAGACACAAGTAAACAGCAACTTTTTTTTAAGCTGTCCCCATTCTGGTAAGAATATGTTGTTACAGGAAAAACAAAACCAAAAACCCTACACATAGGGAAATCGGGGGTGGGGGGTGGGTGGGTGGAGTTTTTAGTAACATGGAGTGTCAAATAAACAGGGTTTGCAGTAAATACAAGTATTAGTTAATTATGTCTCATTAAGTAGAAAATAGGCATAGGCATTTCAGAGATCAAAATAAAGTATAGTGCTTAATACAGTGGCAATAGATTAGGGTTGAGAAGAGTGTCCATGCACTAATTTGTGTACCTCTCAGTCAGCCTCACTCTGTTTGTCTGCCTCTACTCCTCCTCCCATTTTGCTCTTGTTTCCAGCACAAGGCCACATGGAGCAGATATGACTAACTGCTTTATTTTTTTCAAAATTCTGAAGAGGTAAGATTCCCTTACAAGATAATCTTTGTCTGCAAGGAATTTCTAACAAAAGGGTATTGTGCCCATAGAGGTAAATCTTTTGGGTTTCTTTCTACTAGATAAAGATAATTAGTCACTGGACTGAAACTTGATATTAGCCTGCCTGTAGCAGCATGACAGTCAGTAGGGGCAAATGGAAGACACTGCTGACGAGTCATAGGCATATTTTCATAAAAACAGTCTCCTGGAACTGAGAGGAGTTGGGAGAAGAAAAGTACATAGAAGACTAATGATTATTAACTTAGAGACAAATGTATTCAACAGTCATATAAAACTGATTTAGTGAGCTTGAGTTAAAAGGAAGTATACTGGGACCAAAAGTTGACCTAAAGTGATCCACACAGTGGCAACACTCACCCTCATCTGAGTTTTAAAAATTTAGTGAAATTCACAGTACATCACAAAAGAGCCTGGATTCCCTGCTGAAGGAAGTAGATTTTTCTAGAGAATGACCCAGACGCCAAACCTTCAAACCATATGAATATTTTAGTGTCTCTCAGAAAATTGTCTCCAGTCATCAGAAGCAATATTCAAATGAAATTAACTATGCATTAACAAGAGAGAGAGAAAACTTTGGAGCCTTAGTAACATGGAAGATGTAAAAAGCAGCTGAAGACAGGTAAGAATGGGGCAACAGTATTTGTGTCATAAGCAACGATATGACTACTTTGACACAAGACCGAAATGGGCCCTTGATAGATAAAAATGATAAAATGATCAATAGTCATATAGAAAAGATAGACTTATTCCATTCTTACCTGTATTTGGAAGCCAGAAAGCTAATGAGCATAAATGCCTTCTTTCCACTCATAAAAGAGGACAACATTAAACCACACTGACTCAGAATGAATATTTTGAAAACCAGCAGACCTAGATAATTTGCAGTCAAGAGACCTACAGAGATGATGGAGAAGATCCTGGCCTAGAAATACTCATTTTTAGTGAATCTTGAAACATCAGAAGGACACTAGAACAATGCAGAGTGTTCAGCCAACGTCACAGTAGGTCACCAGCACACTTGACAGCATTGCAGCTTAGTTTGCCTGACAAGGGATCCTAGGCAGCAGAAAAATGAATTGTTAATGAAATTAGATGGGAATGCAGTCACTAGAAGTCTACACTGTTTTACAACATAACATTCTTGTAAGAAACTAATGATATACAATGCCTGTGTGGTTTCTTCCAAAAGGATTAACATAGGGCTTGAAGCCACTCCAAAGAGCTCATTAGCAGCTTCCCTTCAGATGGCCATCCATATGCAGCAGGTTATTCAGTGCTGCTTAGATACGACCCAACTGAACCAACAAGCAGTTCAACTGTAGTTTGACCACAGTGTCTCAATCATCAGCTGTGGGTCACAGGTAAGACCGAGGCAGATTCGATCTTGCCACATTGGCAAAGAACTGTCCAGGTAAGAGATGCATGACTGATCTCTGCTGTAAAAAGAGGTGAAAACTTCACAAAGGTCCTTGATGATTTGACCTTTTGAAGCCAAGTCAGGCGATCAGTATGACTTTGAGCATGCGAGCAAGATACACAAGCAAAGCACGTAAGGGCGTGGGATCTCATTAGTGACTGGAATCCAGGTCAGCTTCTGATAGCGACTGAAAAAAATCACCTCAGAATAAGAAACAGAAAATTTTACTACCCCAATCCAGTTTGAGCAGGGATGTGCTTTTATGCCTGTGTACAGTATTGGGGAGATTGTTTCAATGCCCTCAGTTTTAGAAGGTTGTTGAAATATTGGAGTGGGTGCAGAAAACAGCCAGAAAAATTGTGCAAGGTCTAGAGAAAAAAGCCATAGCAAACACTTGGAGAACTCAGTCTGTTGAGTTTAATAAAGACTTGTAAAAAATGAGAAATGACTTGATTACAGAAGATGTTTCCCTCCTGGGAGAAAATGTCAGGGACTAAGGAGCTCTTAATCTAGCAGAGAAATGTGCAACAAAAGCCAATAGCTGAAAGTGGAAGCCTGGCAAATTCAAATGAGAAAATAATCAGAAATGTTTAACAGTGAGAGTAAGAATTAAAATAAATTGCCAAAGAAAGTGGTCAGTTCTTCCTGTCAACCTATCGTTACATCAAAGCTCCAGGCCTTTCTAAATGATGATCTTCTGTTGGACAAGCCATTGGGCTCCTTATGAGAATGACTGTCCAAAACCTAATGGCCCATCCCAAGGGCTAAAACTTAACTGGCTTCGAGACGCTGAGACCAGATGAGTTATTGACCTCTCTAGCCCTCATTCTGTGGGTGTAAGAGAATGGTACAGGTTAGTTTAAATTTTTAAATTCTTATCTACCAGCCCTATTTGTCATCTCTCTTGTAAACAAAGACTTCCTGCAGCTTGCTCCTGTCTGGACTCTATGGGTGAGGGAAGAACAGTCTCTGCATCTCTGGAGATGCAAACCCTCCGCTGAGTGAATCTCTTCTTGTGGTTAAGTACCCTGCATTAGCAGGGGCTTTTCTCAGACTTTTCCATTTTTCCTGGAAAAAGGGCAGTTTCTCTTTATCCATCTCTCTCTTTCTCTTTTTCTCCATCTCAAGCCACAACTGCCAAGTCTCCTGGAAAATATTTTCTAGTTTCTGGAACGGATTAGTATCCCTGCTTGGTGCAGATCTTCTGTACTGTATTTCTCTGGGTGGTTTTCAGAGCCTCTTGGGGCCCACTACTTCCCATGGTCTGGCAAAGTCCCTGACCACCATTTGGGACCTTGGTTTGTTTATTTTAACATTCATAGTGAAAAAAAAACCTGAAACCAATTGATGCCAACCATTGGTACAGAACAAAAAATTAATATAGACCAAATACATTTCTATCCACTAAAGAAAGATGTAGAATAAAGGCCTCACCCAGTGTCAAATTAAACAAAGGCCAGAGTTAAAAGTTTTGTCTTGTGACATGTTCTACAACTGTCTAAACTGCATGGCAAGAAGCAATAAACACTGGAGCCAAGGGCCTGGGGGGACGAGTCCTCCTGCCTGGTCCCAGCAGCTCAGGCCCAGAGGTAGACAGCAGGAGCATTTTGGATTGTTTCAGCTATTGTAAAAATGCAGCAGCCCCAGGGCAGGTCCCAGCTCCTGTTGCAGATGACAGGGCTGACAAGGCACTCAGCTCTAAGAAAGCTGATGTCTTAAATAAGCACACGTGGCACAGGCCTCAGAGGAGCCTTTGCCTCTCAGTTAGGGCCCTGCTCTTTTGACACTCCTGTTTTCTGACTTCGCTCCTGCTCCATGCAGGAGGTGGGCTGTGGAACTGAGTTACCCCATGGCCTTTACTTTGAACTTTGCACCTCTCTCCACAGTATTGCCAGTTTAGGGTATTTGTCTGCTCTGTTAAAAAAAAACGGAAGGTGAAGCAATTGAGTGTCATTGAGACATCTGCAAAAAGCTGTCTTACACTTTATCATGGCATGCGTGCCCAGGATGAAAATGGCGATCTGCCTCAACTCCCTTTCCTAGGTCCCTGGTGTTGCTGCTTGCCCCAGTAGGGCTCCTGGGTTTCCAGACGCTAGTTCTTTGGCTCAGATGGTACCAAAGCCATTGTTTTTGTGCTGGAGCTATGTGGTTTCTGTGCCAGAATTACAAGTAAACCATGAAAAAATATTAACATTTTTGTGTAGACTTATGCAACTTTTTCCATGAAGACCCTCAAAAATGGTTGAAGACTTGCCTTTTCATTAACCATAGGGAAGTGGATGGTGCTTGTTTGTCTTCTTAAAGGAGCAATAGTTTGTCCAGAAAGAGCATGTTTGCAGACTAGAGATGTTTCAAAGGATATCACATATACAACTCCAACCAAAAGGCCTCTGTGAAGGCCCAGCTAAGCAGATGGATATAAAATCTGCTTTCCAGCCACACTTTGGTCTACAAGCACAGCTGCTACTGCTTTTCAGCAGTCAGAAAGCATGGCTACAATGTCAATTAGGTTTGGGGCAAAGTCCTACAGAAAGACCCAGCACCCCCTAGGTCCCAACATGGCACCACAACCAGAAGTGGTTATCTTTTCCATCCTGGGGTAAGAATGGTAGTCATCACCAGCCATGTGTGCAGACTCGAGCCCACTGGCTTCAACACTGCCTCTCACCTAGGGCCCCAGCAATGTTCCCTTTGCTCTCCTACCATGGAACACTATTGTACATGAGATCCCAAACACTTTATAAAGTGCTTTCAGCCTTAGCACGCATATCAGCGCTTTGTAAAACACAAGGGGATGGAAACACACATGCCAAATTCTTTGAGCAGTGAGATTGATTACTGTTCAAGGTTTGTCCTGAGGAAATGCTTATAAAATGGTGGACTCATGTTTGAGCAGCCTTCATTGCTCAGGAGTTCAGATATATCCTGTGAAATCTGCACAGACCACCACGTGTTTTTGAGGTTGGTGGGTGGACATATGCCCATTACAGATACTAGCTATACAGATGCTGAACAATTAAGCCATTAGTGGACTCCTACACATTTGTAAGGTACACAGGGCTCATGGAGTGCCTGCCAAGTTCCTCAAGTAGTAACAGTTCACGACACTCTCGAGATATCTGCCAGATGCCGACACAGTGTTCTGAAGTTCCTATTTCAGGACATAATTTTAAAAATACTTCTAGCTCAGGATTTAGATGCCAAAAAGCATTTGTGTATGAATTGTAATGTAAACCATAAACCCAACAGGAAACATCATAGCCTTCTCCTTTTGTAGATATGATGTGACTAAGGAGCATTAGGAAAATGTTCCTTGATTGGCGAGAAAACAAATACATTTTACTGTCCCATATGTGCAAAATGAAACAACCAATTAACATACATCTGGCAAAGAAAGAATATCTTTTACCTTCCAGCATTGCCCACACATCCCAGATTGTATATTGATTGCAACATTTATGAGTATTGCACGGGGGGCAGATGACGAACACTCTGCTAAGCACTGAACTTGGCTGACAAGGAGGCACTGCAGTTCTAGTAATTGAATCAGCAATTCAGCTCAGCCTGAATTTGCTCACGTTTCTGGAGCTCCCACTGGGAATGCTCAGTGGCCTAGCAAAAGCTTTCACATAGTCACTTTCATATCATCAGCTGGCTGGCCTAATCACTCTCATAGTACTAATACAACTCTTATCCTTTCAGTAGACACCAAAATTAATTACAGTAGAAAAGCAGTCCCAAGAAGAAACACTTGTCTGCTTTGCCTAACATAAGATCTACATCTGTAGATCTAAATTTAATAAATAGGGAGTGAGTGCATACATATGTCGTGTCTATGTGTTTTCAGCACGCTGGTCCTTTGAACCTGACTTTTTCTTTCTGTTTTTCTCAATTAAGGTTCAGGTGAGTATGAGGAAGTCCTAAAGCTAATAAGATGCTCGCCGTATTTTTCCCAGTATGTTTTTACAGGGGCAATGCAAAGAAAACAACAACAGGGAACAACAGAATGCAGCTCCCACCCCTGTGGTGAGCCATCCTCAGTGCATACTTTTAGCCTAGCCACACCAGCCTCTAGACCAGAATAAACTACATATTTGTTGTTTCTGAGATATTGTGACCGGCTCTTTGTAACTGCTGAATAGATTGAAACATCCCATCCTACCATTGTGAGCCACCCCTCCTCTTAGTTATCAAGTTTGTGTATGTCAGGCCCCTGAGTCCACTAATAAGCCTTAATGGCCTTCACAAGCCTCAGCTGGAGCTTCCACCCACGCCCATGGGCCCAGGAGCCCATTTAAACTCAGCCCAGGGACTGAAAACCCTGGTGCTGAGCTGTGTTGGAGGGCTGTTGCTCTTCAGCTTGTCTGTGGCTATATCTTTGTTTTGCTAGGGGCCTCCAGGTCTTAACCTGCAGATTGACATCCTGGCTAGAGCTTAGCCCAGACTTGTTATGGACCTTCCCAGCCACTGCTAGACCTGATCTTAACCCTGACCTACAGATTGAATTTCCAGCTTGAACTCAGACCTGTGTCATTGCTAAGGTATTGCCTTATGATTTGGACTTGGCTGGTTCTGGCCATCATCTCCAGGTTTGTCCTGATAACCTCATTCAGCTACTGTGGATGGGCTATGACTGGGGAGGTTGGGCCTTGCTGGACCTGAGTTCTCATCCCTTCCTGGCTTACCTTGCTTTAGGGAGCAGCTGGCCTGTGTGGTG
This sequence comes from Charadrius vociferus, assembly GCF_000708025.1. Taxonomy (NCBI): domain Eukaryota; kingdom Metazoa; phylum Chordata; class Aves; order Charadriiformes; family Charadriidae; genus Charadrius; species Charadrius vociferus. The sequence continues at coordinate 359,108 of NW_009647949.1, read as the reverse complement.
CCCTGACAGTAGGACCTGCATTTAGGTTTATAGGAGCATAAAAATGGCAGGAAGTCACCCAGTGCATTGTCTTTGTCACACAGTAGCTGGCAGGCAATGCTTACAGAAGACCGTAAGTGGCCTATGCTGCCAAATTTCGTCACCTGGGGCCTGAGGAACCTCCTGATCCAGAGGTGATACCTTTATGTTAAAGCTCAAAGTCCAGGCATATCAGTCCATGCAGCTGTTGACTGTTATGGTCAGTCTGTGGTCTGGTGATCAGCTCTGCCAGGATTCCTTGGGCTTGCCACTGGTGATAACCTGGGTCACCTTGGAAGGTCCCCAGTTTCCTCACATTGTCACTCAAACTCACTTCCCAGTGTGTATCCACTGATAACTGTTGGCCTTGGTGTTGTCAGCAGTGGTTCTTTCGCATTGTCCTCTTGTTCATTTTCACTGTGCTGCTCCTTTCAAAGGCCCACTGCTAAACACAAGCTCATCAGGACAAATAACCCTTAGATAGATCTCTAGAGAGATTCTGGTTTGCAAATGAGGCCCACCACGTGGATAGCTTGGGTTGGACAATGCAGTATGATGGGGTGAAGAACTGCAGCTTGGGCCATTTGGGCTGGTTAAAAGTAATATCAAGGCCAAGCCTCTACATCAGCATAGTTACATGTTTAGGTCTGGCTTTGGAAACCAGTCCCATTTCTAAAACACTGAAAGACCATAGGAGCGATAGCTTTGAATCTTTTCTGCAGAAAGCTTTGGACCTCATAAAAGTAATCTCCAGACTTGTGGCACATGTTAGTATATTCCACACTGACCCATAAGAAGCATAAATAGGGAGCTCTGGTTTCCCATGTATCTACGTTCCCTGTCTTCTATATCCCTGTATTCTCCACCAAAATAACCCCCTCTTCTTCTTGGTCTCTTAAGGCTTCCTTCTTACAATATCCCCAGGCTCTTCCCATGTCCCCAAAGTTATTCCTTCTCTGGTTCTCTTAAGCCTCTGCTTCATCCCACGTTGTCAGCATTTTCCCTTACAGTGATAACTCCACTTCGTCCTGCTCCTCAACTCAAATATTTCCTCATATTTTCACTACCTACCATTTTTGCCTGGTAGGTGAGCAAGAGGCTGTGTGTGCAAGGACAAGGCTAGGGCTGCATACCCACCAGAGCCACAGGTAATGGTTGGTTTCTGCTTGGGAAGGGCACTAGTCTGGTTTTTTCTTTCCCTCCTTCCTCTTCCTTCACAGATTTTTGTGAAATATGAAATTAGTTTTAAGAGGCTGCTGCTCTCAACATGGTTGAAACTGGCCACCGTGTTCAGGAGTACCTGGGAAAAGGGCTGATAGAGAGATGGGCTTGGCGTAAGCCCTTGTTCCTCTGAACTCTTGCACTATTAGGTGAGATTAAAGTGCTCAGGGACTAGAGCTATTTTACCTCCCTCGTTTAGTTCAAATTCATCCAACAACTGTAATAGTGTATTAAGTGTATTTAAAAATATTTTAAAACAGCTTTCTACCTTCTGTTTTCAGAACTGCTGTGCAAGATCAGCATTTTACACTGGGTTGTGATAAGAAAGAGCTTTCAAAGAGTCATTGTGCTGCATGAGTATCTGGGGGACTGCTCATCATTAATTCAGAACAAAGGAAATTTTGCAATTCTGCAAGAAAGACTATTAAGTGTGGTTTAAATGTGCCCCTCTCCTTTTCTCTTTTCACTGTTCCCTCACCAGCCTGATGTGTAACCAGATAGTTTTCTGAGACCTCTGTTAGCAAGCGGAGTTTCATGTGCAGGCACCAATCCTAATATTATGGGAGCTTAGAGGCCTTTGAGTGTGGAACAAATTGGTTTTAAAAGCAATAGCAATTGCTAAAAGGATCGTATTACAATAATAGATTTGAAAGCTTACACTGTGAGCAATGCAGCAGATGAGAGCCAATGATATAGATGAAGTACTTCATGAGCTGCTGGGAGCAAAACAGGTCCAGATTATTGCATTGACAGAGGTGGGTTGTGGGGGCAGCTGACACCTCATTAAAGTAAGGGCTTTCAATCCATCTGTGACTACCGCGGGACTTGGGAAGGGTGCAGGAGCAGCACTATCAGTCACAGGCTGGATGAGGGAAGAAGGAGGGCCTGTATCTGGATATTCAGTAGAGCTCTGCACTGACTAACCTAAATGCTGCTGTGATAAACGTAATAGTAATCAACATTTCTAATAGGAAATGAAGGGGGGGGGAAGGAAGCCCAAGTAAAGGGAACTCTAAAGAGATCTGCATGACACTGACAGAAGACGCCAAGGTCCAGACCCCCAAAACTGTTTGAATGAGAGTTAGGTGGCTGAAATACTTTTAAGATCTCAGCCACAGGCTCGAGAAACAGAAAAGGAGTTGACAGTCTACCAAGCTGCTTCTTGACAGGCTGCTTTTCATCCTTTTTGAAAAGAAGTGTGAAAGGCTGAGCTGTCAATATTTTTCAGGATGTTCACGCTATTGGGAATTTCTCATGCTTTTATTTACTGTATCATAATATTTGCGTTCAGTTTTACATGTGGTATATGTATTGGAAGTAACTTGAAATTCTAGAGTTTTCTTTGCCTGGCTGCCTAAATACAGCGACATCTTGTTTGGCAGACTGAAAAAAAGATTAGAAGAGTTTTTGCTGTAACTCCCTGCCATGGTCAAATCAAGATCTTGATTTCCTCAAACACAAACTCCTCATTAGGACCACACTTTAGCAGCAATGGCTTGTGTCTCTAAAGCAGGATAGTTATTATTAGCTGAAGCCAAAACATATTCAGTCAATCAGATTCTGGTTTGGGGATGTTATGGATGGCATGTAAAATGAAGTACGAATGACTGACAAAATAGCACAGCAATGAAATTCTATTCATAAATTCATGCTCACTGGTTTCCAAACTATTGTTAATGGCAACTTCTTTCTGGATGTCAACAAGGCAGGAATGGGAAGGCAGAAAAACAGGAATCACTAAACTCAACTTTAATGTGCATATACATACAAGTATACATGCATGCACATATACATACACACGTGTGTTTAGTTTTACAAGTGATATAATGCCATGTCTGTTCTGAGTGTCACCTTTCTGCTGTTCCATCTGTACAAAGGGTTCTTAAAGCAATTAGAAAAAGACACTGAACACGAAGGGAGGAGCAAGGGAGTATATGACCCAAGAGAAGCATACAAATCATGTGGACACATACTGTGTGGGCAGTTTGAGCTGGCTCACAGACAGCACAAGATGAGTCTGTCTCACAGAGGATGCGACTTTGTGCTCTGTCCCCTGGCTTTACTATTTTACAAACATCCTGCTGGCCCTCAAAAGGCCGTAAGGATGGTGCTGAAAATGTAAGCCAAAGATAAGCAATACAAAGGTGTCCACAGCCTGGTGGAGCAAGATCTTCAAAGATCTGAACTTTTGCCATTCATCTTAATGGCATGTTATTGCTTAAGTCATGCAGCGATATACAGTTTAGTATTGTTAACTATTTCATTGCTGGGTAAAACTTGCAAGAAAAACTAGAATGATGAGTAATAGGAAGCAATACGCTAGTCACTGTCACTGTCATCTCATTTTGGCCTCACATCACAGTAACATTTTTATCTGAGCTTCACATTTCCATTATAAAGGATTGTCTTGAAACTGTTTGCTCTTAAATAAGCTGATATTCTGACTGTTCTGCCGTTTACCTGACAACCTGCCTTTACATCACAATTTGACACTACTGTGACCATGAGGTGGTAAAATTTAAGCTCCCAAGGAAAGAGAGGAAGGCTTTTTTCCTGGACTTTAGGAGAGCAGATTCCATTTTCTTCAGGATGCCATAGGAGACTGCCGTAGAGCAGTGTGAAGGAGGTTCACATCTGTTTAATCTTCAAGAAGAATCTCCTTGGAGCACCAAAACAGTCCATTCCAGCAGGCAGGAAATGAGCAGTCCTGGCAGGGGACTGGCTTGGGAATAGGGAACTCCTGACTGAAATAAAATGCACCCTTTGAGGTTTTCCAAACTTAACTGGATGAAGTTTTGAGCAACCTGAAAGTTACGCCTGCTTTGCGCAGCAGAGGTTGGGTGGTCCAGAGGTCCCTTCCAACCTAAATTATTCTGGTTTTTATGTTTATGCTGTGCCTTAATGGGTATGTATTAGAAAGGAATATTCTTTTCAGTTAGAAAATAGAAGATTCCCGGCCATTGTTTGAACTGGATATGCTGCTGCCAATTAAAAAAGTCTATCTGATACTCAAATATGGTGGTGATGAGACCCATACAAATAGCTCCATGTTTGCAAACCAAGGAATTGTGTAGTGTATTAGGTAACAGTAATCAACTTTTGCCTTTCTGTGCAAAAAAAGTCATTGCAAGACCTAGTCCTTTCCATTTTCTTTAACTGGCTGAATAAGCTACTTGATTCATCTGTTCATTCTTCCAATGACTTTTTTTCCTATGCTGCTTATTCTGATTCCCCACTGTAACAAAATCAAGATATAAATCTTGTATGATAGCAATGATCAGCAAGAGTCATGCAAATAAATGCGGACAAAAGGTCGATGTGTGCTTTGTACAGTATTGTACCTTAGTTATTCTGAAAGTTTTGAGACAGATTCTGTGTTCTCTTTCACTAGGGGAAGCAAATGTCTGTTTCCCAGGTAAAAATAACATGCAGATCTTTGAAGGCAGGATATAGGTATCTGCCAATATTGCAAGGCATTTTGACAAAGCGTGGGATTTCAAAATGCTTATTTCTTGTTACTCCCTACTGAAATGGGTCTGTTCTTCACAACCTAAGGTGGTATGATGGGACTCCAAGTTGACTAGAACATTGAGGCAGATCTGCCTAACTTTTTTTCTTAGGTTGGGCACTCCCAAGACTGGAAAAGAGCTTTTAAACTCAAACCCAAGTTTTATTTTAACAGAAACTAGTTCCCATAGCTTTAAAAACAGATAAAACTTAGAGTGAGACAAAACAGAAATGAAAGCATTTGGAAACTGAATTCCTTCTTGCCCACGATGTCCTGGCAGGAAGCATCCTTTCTTAAAGGCTTCCTTGCAGTTCAGCAGCTCAGGAACTTTCTGTATTGCAAGAAAATCTCCTCTGAGAAGCTCTTCTTTGAAACTCCAGGAGTTATCTTTCACCCCATCACAGAGGCCTGGCTGTGTGTTTGCTCTTCTGAGCAGTTTGCCAGTCTCTCCTCTGTGCTTGCTGAGTTCTCCTCACATCCTCAGCATAAGTTCTTATGCATTTTACTCAGCGATCAAGTATTTTAATTTGATTGCTATTGAATTGGATTCTTACATTATACAGTATCTAAAAAACTCACCTGAAAAATGAAAGAGGACAATAAGAGGGGAACTATCTGGCGGGGGGGTGGGGAGAAGGTTGGAGGATATGAACTGTCAAAGTTTATCTTAACACCAGCTTAGAACTGAACATATATGGTGAAAGAACACCCTGTAAAGGGATGTCTCTGGCCATGTTTTTAGGGTTGGTTTCTTTGTTGTTTTTTTTTTTCCCCCTTTAGATTTAATGCTTAATACCATATAAATGGCACATGGCATGATTGGAAGAACTGGCCCATAGAGGAGATTGCTGTGGTTGTCAGAGAAGGACGGAATAATGAAGATCTTCAGAAAGTGCTATAGAGACAAGGTAAGAAAAGTTTCAAGAGGTAGAGAAGCATCAAGCCCTGGCAGAAAGAGAAACTGAAATGGAGAGATGATTTTACCATAGGATAAGATGTTGTTTTGTAGTAATATTGTAAATACCGTAAGAAATTTCAATCTATATTGTACATAGACTCTTCTAGAAAGATAAGTTGCACGTAGGAAAAAAATTATCTGGTAAATAAATGTTAACATAAGAAAGTAGCTTTGCTCACAGGCACTTTTTCTTTTTAATGAAAAACTGCAAGAGGCATACAGATGTTTTTCAAAAACCTAGTTCATTCAGTTTAATACCTTGTAATGCTACTGGTCAGCATAAGGCTGTTCTAGCCCCCAGTTTTGGCTCTTACCTATTTTTAATCTGGAATTGTGCAACTAAATTATCAACGAGTCTAACAGTACCTATTTAAAGCTGGGGTTCCCAGATGGACAGCCAGAGAAAAATATGCAAACACCTTTCTCTTCTTTTGCTTTTAAAAAGACTGTGTGCATAGAAAATGGTGCAGATATTTTGGTCATTCGACTCTGAGGCACAGACAGCCGTGCAAAGGAGAACCCAGGCCCGTCCCTGAGTCCACTGCTAATAACAGCTCTGCAGCCGTACCGCTTGCCAGAACAGATGCCGCACCACCAGTGGTTGTGGTGGCAAGAGAAAAACCTGGTCGGGCCAGGGAGATGGCGGGTTCCTGGCAGTTTATATCGGGAGGAAGGTCTGGGTGTGAGGGAGAGGAGAGCACGGTACCCAGCTGCTGGTTGGAGTCCCGGAAAGGACAGCGTCACGCGGCAGGTATGCACGTGGGAAGCTCACAGAGCTATTTCTTAATGAGTCTGCAGCATGCCGGTCTTTAGGTTGGCATGAGTCAACCATTTGGGTTTTAATCTCTTCCTCTGCATGCATAGTGACTATTCATGAGAGGATTACTATGAAGTGCCCTGAAACTGAACGGCATGTTTAGGATCTCATGGCTACATGAATAAAAGTCACAGGCAAGCTTGGAGAGCACAAGCAAGATTCAGCCTTGTTCACATTTTCCAAAAAGAAACGTGAAAGACCAACTACTCAGTGTCACACTCATACTCACATTTATCCAAATTCATAATGCATCATCAGCTCTAAAAGCTCAATTGCTGTTGCCAGTATGTAAGCAAAATACCTCACATGGGTGTCACCTCTTCAGGATCACCTTGTTCTTACTGCTGGAGAAGTCAAGCAATGGGAGCAGGTGATCACATCAGCTGAGAAAGTAGACAGGCCAGTATCTTCTGCAGATCTTTTTTTTTTTTAATGTTCTAAACAAGCATGTGCCTGTCTGGATTTACCCTGTAAGACAATATAATACCCAGGTATGTAACTACAGGGTTACTGCTTGCCAAAATACGACTCCTGTAAAGCTGAAGTTTTATGTAGATCCAGGCACTTCAAGCTCACCCTCATCTCCAGAGTGCATTTTGCAATGCTTCACCATTAAGGTTACAGGCGTATGCTCATCAAAACAAGATCTCTTCCACTAGGGGTAAGAGGAACCAGGGCATGGCAGCTAACTGCCAGCCTAAAGAAAGAGGAAAATGAGTCACAGTCATTAAATAGGTCACTTCCACTTTGTGTAAAAGTGCTCTTCTGGTAGTCAGGTTAGCCTCTGAAATAAGGAACTGTCTGGGCTCGTTTCCTTCTGTGCTTGCTGTTTCTGCTCCAGATAAGTTGGAAAAAGTAAGGAAAAAACCCCTGTATAAAAATTGGTGTTTTCAGCTGATGAATGTAGGATTGTGGATTCTAGTGAAATTATTCTAACTCCCACTGATTGAACATGTGGTTTAGTTTTGTTTCATGCATCTATGTAGCTTCTTTAAAAAAAAAAAAACCTACTCCGTAGCAGCTGCATTGGCTTCTGCTAATATTTGCTTCTTTTACAGAAAAACCTAAGCAGTTCAGTAAAAGATGAAACCCCTTTCTTTATTTTTATTTCAAATCACGCTTTTGAAACGTGAGTTTCAACTAGAAGATGGAACACAAGCTTATCAGTAGTGAGTGGGAGGTTGTAGTATTAGATCTTCTTTCAGGAAGCCTCTTTGACCCCAAACAGAGAGTCAAAGCATTTTGGCCATCAAACCCCCCCAAACAAAGTGTTTTACAGCACTTGAAGATTTAGAGATAACAATGGTTTATTTCCAAGAAATTTCTCAAAGAGGAGGGAGGGGTATTATTATTGTTGTTGATTCATTGTAGCGCATAGACTGCTGTCTGGAGACACTGTGCTTGCTGGAAAATTGATTATGGTTCAGTTTTGAAAAGTGGGTGTTTCCTCTGCTTTTAGTTACCATATTAGGTTTTCATAAGGAAAAAAAAAAAAAACACACCTCGTTTCTCATGTTCCTGTTACTTCCCTGAGAGCTCTGTGTCACAACGACTTACTGAATGTGAAGCAAGCTGCTGCGGGGTTTTTTTTTTCCTCCCCCTCTAGGAAACAGTTGCTTTAGGACTGATTCTGGTAACCTGATACCACTTGATGTATTTTTGCTGGAATATGGAGCCTACATAAATTGCACCATAAGCAAATTTCTTTATAATGGAAGGATCGGGAAGCTGCAGCTTGGCAGGCCGTTTCATTGGTGTGGTTTTTTTAAGGTGGATTTTCCAGACGCTTTTTAACAGATGATATTGGAGTCTTTTGCAAAAGGTATTAGGACTATGCAGTTGTCACTGTTTGTAGAGCACCCCACCTGTAGGCAAAATGTTTTACATTTGGAAAAGATCCTACCTGCCTGACAGTTACCACTTTGCAACCTGAAAGAACAACTGCTGTTATTTGCCCTTCCCAGTGCGC
>NW_009647949.1:323327-350575 GCF_000708025.1 Charadrius vociferus | reverse complement strand
AATTAAGTTCAATTTTTGCATGGTCTCAAATACAGATGAAGTTAGTTGTCCCCCCCTACAGAGATGACCTGACAAAAAAAAATCCACAGAGTAGTAAGAACTTATGCATTCATTAAACCAAAACATCATTCCTTTCTGACAGGGACACAGTAGTTGATGCAGGGACTTATTTAGATACCAGCTGGGCAGAGGTAAGTGACTCTGCAGTGTGGCGTGATGCAGGCAGGGGCTCCTTCAGTGCTGATCCCAAAAAGTAGCTGGAACAGACCTTCAAGCAGGAGAGTTTCCTCCCAGCTGAGCAAAAGCTTTTGTAGACTATGGCTAGAGTGAGATCCACCAAACCACTGCATGCAGATTGCATCCCTGCACCTTCCTTCCATTTGAGCGTGTTGTTCCTCCCTAGTAAGCTGAGCCTGCGCTCCAAAAATTTTTCTTTTAAATTGTTTGCGTTGGAAGTAATGTTAATTAAAGGTGCCAGAGGGAGACTGAAATCCTTTGGGCATCCCCGGGGTGTATATAGCAAGCGTAGCTGTGACAGAAGCTTCTCCAGGCTGCCCTACCAGCAGATATTTGGATCTTGCAGGGCTTCACCCCTGAGGGAAAAGGAGAAGTAAAGCTTCAAGGCACCTTTATTTCCTTATTACGCCTCAGGACACTGTCAACAAGGGTGCCACATGAATGAGACGGGTGCCGATAACACTAATGCCATAGCTGCTAACCAAACTCACTCGGGTGACAAGGCAGTGTGTAGGTGCAGCAGTCCTGGCCGCAGGTTCCCATGGTCTGTGCTTCAGCTGGTGACAGCCTTCCTGTCCTCTTACTGATGTCCTGAGACACTCGGCCCCCAGCACCTCCCGCACTGTGAGGGGCCGGCAATATCTGTCTGAACACATTAGCAGTAGCATGTCCTTTGCCCAAGGCCTTTCCAGGGCACCGCACTGCTGATGCCTTTGCTAGGATTTCCTGATAGCTCTGAGAAAAACAGTTCCTCAAAAGGCCAAGATTTATTCCTGCTATCAGTGGGAGCTGCCATCCCTTCCTGCATTCAAACAACAAGGCAGGAAACCCTGGCCGGTGAGTTTGACATGGGAAGCACTTTCCAGAGAGTTTAAAACTTGTGTTGTTTGCCTGGCAGGGGCTGAGGTACTGGGAATGCTCTGAACTATGCAGATCATGCAACCTCTGTCACCACATCATCCCGACAGGAGAGCTCCATTACAACCCATTAAAGCTCCCAGACCATTCAGACTTGATCACGTTGTCATTACAGTATTATCTGTCCCCAAGATATTGCAGAGTAGCGTACCTTCTGCCAGCTCGTCCTCTCGCTGCAGCACATGAATGCACGCTGCAGCAAATTGCATGCGGCTGGGCTGTTTGTCTGTCTGTGCTGCATGGGAATGTCTCCTGATAAGGTAAACCCTCATGGTCTGTCCAGAAATGGAGCCTAGCCCTCCAGAAGGAAGGAAAGAAGGAGATACCCACTTTATTCCTTTCACTGGAAAGAATGCTGCCCAGTGATCAGATTGAAGTAAACATGAGATAGGAGGCTGGAATGTAACTCTTGCCTTATCAGCTCCTGGACCTTGCCTCAGGAACCCTTTGTCATCTCATAGTATTTATTATGGACTTACCAAGCATCAGAAAGGCTGCTGGGTTTTGGGCTTCTGCTGCTAAACAACTTGTGTGATGATGAATGAGTACTTTAGACTTACAGCACGTTGCTTCATTCATCTCCAAAACTCTTAACAGGAATTTCACTGAGTTTCCTGGAAAACTAATGTCAGTAAATGGCTTTAAGAGTCTTTCCTGAAGGGCTGTAAAGGCACAACCCTTAACTCCAGATTGTAATTCCACAGCCAAGTGTGGAAGACCAGCTCAAATTCACACTGCTCAGCGTTTGTCTGCCCCGGAGCAGGGTGGCTGCATCCATGCTGTACTACTGCCTTTGGCCTGGGTTTCCTCTACATCCCGTGTAGCACAATTGTGGCTGTGAAACTTAGCTTTTCTTTTAGGGATAACTTTTTTGAGTTCAAAGTCTCTGAAATAACCTGATGTCCTGACAAATTACCCAATGTGAAAGTTCTTCAAAACCAGTCTCAGAGGCTCCTGTTCAAAGAAACGGTTATAAGAAACTAAGCCATGCATCATCACATAATTATGATAATTAAGTCCTATCCCTATGCTTTAACTATTGAAAAATGAGGGTATAGCCTTAAAAAACCCTTCTTAAAATACATGTTTAGAATATGTGGCAGCCTGGTTTCCCTAAGCAAAAGACCATGTCTGCTGTGTGCTAAGTGCTAAGGAGGAGCTTGTCTGTGCCTGCAGAAGGGATTTCCCCACAACTCAGCACCTGGGGATCCCAGCCCTCAGACACTGACACTTTGCATACACCTCCAGCTCTGGGGGTTGCCCCGCATCATTTCAGCTGGAAGGTATCCATAGTTACTAGTTCTGGGACTATTTTTTTTTTTTTTTAAATCTCATTTGTATTTTAATAGTGTGTAATAAAGAGGGAGGTGTTTTTTGAAACCAGTTTTCCAGATCATGTTAATCTGTTCCCCAAATTCTTAAGTACTAACTATGGAGATGACACTTCTTCCCTCACAGGGGCCTTACCCTTTACAAGGGCCAAAGCCTAGACGTGAGGCAAGAAGCGTAACTGAGGGGTGATATCTGTCGTTTTGCTATAGATGTGCAGAAAATAGGAAGGTGCTGCAAACAGGTATTAGGGAAGCAGCACAGCTCTAAAGGGGTATGTGGTGAAGGAGCCAGAGAGGCCACACCCCTAGCGCAGAGATATAAGCTTACACCAGGGAAGTCCTTCAGCCACAAGAATGCCCGAAGGTCCATCAGTTTTGAAGATCCGTTGCCGTTGTGCTCTAATAAAATAAGGAAATTAATTAGGAAGCAGTTTGCTTAACTGAATTTTATTCTTTCATAGAATTTTACTCTTAATTTTGTTTGGGCTTTTGGTTTTACTACCTTGGTCTATTTTCTTTTGTTACAAATTTAATGTTTACTTTTTCACTTTAGTAACTTTTTTTCTTTGTGTGAAGAATTCTGCATAAGTCTTGTTATCCCATAGGGACACACAAAGGAAAGACAAGGTCAGACTAAAACTAGGAAGAGTGCTTTGCTAGAAAACACAGTATATCTAACAGTGTATAACTGGCAACAGAAAATTGGTCACGTGCCTTCTTTCTGGAGAAGACCTTCCAAACAAGGCTCAGACACAAGCTGAAATAGTAACCTAAGGGTGCTTTGAGATTTATGTGCTGATGATAGCCTGTGGGGAAAGCATTCAAATGGGGTGAAGTCCATGCCCATTACTTCAACTGGGCAATTCCCAATGAATAAATTATTACTGTTCTTTTTTGACATTGCATGGAACAGGTATCCAACCCTGAAGCTTTAAAAATATAGAATAAGAAGCAGATAATCATGATATAGGTCTCATAACTCTAAGATGATGTTAAAAATTGTACATTATTTAGCTATGATAACATGTCCAGGTCTTACCAGTTTCAGATGGAAAACTAACTGAACAATGTGAATCAGAATGTACAGATATTCAAACGATAGGTTACTTCTCAGACAGAATAAACATATTCTGTTCATAGTGTTCATAGTACAGCATGTAATATGCTGTGCAGTCTATGCTGCTACAAAACAAAGCAATGCCTTCTGATTTGGGGATCAGCATAGCTTTGTTATCAAGGGGGGTAGTATGTTGTTCAAACAGAGCAAGAAAACTAAGAGACAAGATGAGTTCATGCATGTATCATAAATGCATGTAATATTTGTTTTTTCCCATTCCCCGTATTCAGTATTAACTCTTTCCTGTACAGAGTGCACTGAAAGATGAGGATGAAGTGGCAGATGAAATTCAGTGATGAGAAAGACAAACCAGGAGACTCAGGGAACAAGAGAAATCAAGCTACCTATGCAGAATGCAGGGTACTAAATTACTTACTACTGCTTAGGAAGGGGACCTTGCAGTCACTGTGGCTAGTTCTCTGAAAATGGTTGCATTAGACTCAGAAAGAGTCAAAAGGTCTCTAAGAAAGGACAGAAGAGTGAAACAGAAAACATCATTGTTTCACTGTATAAATTTATCACCCATCTATACTGTGGTTATTGCAGGCAGTTGTGTTCCCCTGTCTCAGAAAGAGCTGGTCGAATGAGAGAAGAGACGGGATGGTCAGAGGTATGGAATGTGAGGGGAAACTAAAGAGACTGCAATTTTTTAGCCTGAAAAGAAAAGACATAAGTGTGAGGAGATGTGATAGCTATAAAACAAAGGTGGCAAGGGACAAGATACATAGGAAGCACTCATTCATTACGTCTTATATCAGAAAAGCTAGGTGTCACCTGAAAGAATGATCTGGCATCAGCATAAAATCAATACACACAAAGCACACTTAAGCTGTGGAATTCATTCCCACAAGGTGCCACAGCAGCCAAAAGAACAAATTAATTCGTACAAAAATATTAGGTAATTAATAGAGAGTAGCTCAATCAAGTCCTATTAATGCAGCAATCCAGATGCCATTTCCTGCTCTGGAAATCCCCTACCTGCTCATTGCTGATTACTGGAAAGGTGTATCAGAGAAAAGATCACCCTCTCCACACTACTTCTGCTCTGTCTCTAGGCATCTGCTACAGCCCGTGATAAGAAATAGGATACTGGATCAGACCAACTGGTGCAGATGCTCATACAGTCCAAGCCTGCACTGGTTATGTGAGCAAAGTAACATTCCACAATGCAACCAGAAAGTGAACGTTATTTATAAGAACTAAGTTTTCCAAAGACCTTAACATTGCATTAAGTTGACTGGAAGTGTCAGGAATAATAAAATTAAACACAGAAGCAGAGGTCATGTTTTTTAAAGTCTTTAGAAATAATAGTAACCTCATTTAATCAACAGAAGAGTGATTCATTGGATACCTGTTTTCCTTACCAGGTTCTTTTTTTCCTTTGGGGGTGCAGAACAAATATTAGAAACTAATCATCAGGATCCTTGATTTACACCCAAATTACAATGACATTACTTATAACAAGGAAGTCATTGCTCCACTCAAGGTGGGAATGTGAAACGTTTTAAAGCTGGTGACCTGTTGCACTTCAGGAGCAAAAGCACCCCTCTAAGAGAGCAGAGGGGGGCTGCTGGGTGGCCCACACAGGGGCTTGCTGCAAGAAAAGCTCCTCAGCAAAAGGCGGCTGAGGCCCTTTCAGAAACAGAGTGAAAAAACAGTGGCTGTTGTTTCAGTGTAGCAAAGCATTTCCCATTTCCATTTCAAGACAGATGAACTTCTGACAAATAACAACCTGTTTGGGCTCTGTACAGCTCTTGATGGCCGTAGTGCGAGTGGCTATCAGGCAACTTTACTTCGGAGCAAGGGCAGTGAATGTTGGCACCTGAGGGGTCATGACATTTTTCTAAGGCCATGAAACAGTTGAGCACATATGGGTAATTGTATGTATTCATACACATACAAGAATACATGCACACACGCTTATGTATTCAATATATTCAAATAGGTTGCATTTTTTTGGCGGAAATTGTGCAACTGGATCTGTGTGACTATTCAGTTATGCATTTTCGAGGTTTCTTCAGCATTTTCTTAATTTTTATTAAATATTTTAAAGAGTCCTCTTTGAATTCCTATCAAATGTTTGCATTTGCCCAAAATGGTTTGTTTCAGTAAATGAACATATCTGTGGACTGAGTAAAATTAATATGGTGTTGTACAGACTTTTGTGTTTCTGTTGGTGAGTTTTCTCCCTGGGGGGGAAAGAAAAAAAAGAGGCATTTTCTGCTGGAAAAGACTTCTCATATACAAATTTTTGACTAACTAATAAAAAGTCAAAGAAAAGAAAACATTCAGATCTCTTGGCTCTTGCCAGCTCCTGCTGCTATTTGTTTTTAGTTTATTCCTTTATTTTTATTATTACTGACCATTTATTGGTACTGTAGTGGTGCCCAGAGCCTCCCCACAATGATCACCACTACACTTTGCAGTGTGATTTGCAAACAGATGAGCTGATACCATTTCTCCCATCAAGACCTTATACTCCCAGCACACAGTCAACCGACCTGGAGCCAGGAAGAGTGACACAATAACATCATGTCCAGGCTTTGGGGCACGTGTTGTGAGCAAACACAGCTAGGGAGGATTTTGAACAACTGCAGGCGAAGACAGTTTGGGGAACTCAGATCTGCATGCCGTGGACACCGGTATATCCATCCTTCTTAGAAGAGGAAGGGGCATTCCTCAGATTGAATAAAGGCTTTTGTTCATCCTCCAGAAATGGCCGATAACTGGGCTCTGGAGAAGGTTTATGCTGTACCTTCAGGCTGCTGGTCTGGTGTGTGTGAGGAGTTCCCCAGCTAGGCACGCAGTGCAGGGCCCGGCAGCTGCAGGTGCTGAGTTTGGTGGCCACCCTCCAGCGTGTCACTCCCTCTCCAGGGACAGGGCCCTATGCTGGCAGGACAAGGTACAGCCACGGTGCTGGGAGCCTGGGTGCTTTCCTTCCCTCCTGAGGGCTTCAGGAGGAGTGAACAAATGGGGAGCACAGGGCCCTTGATAAGGGAGAGGGTTTGTGAAGGCAAGAACTCATCTGCATTTGAAGCTTAAACAAAAAAAAAAAAGGGAGTAGTTAGAGAACCACGGCAGTGGATAAAGTTTGGGAGGGCTTTGAGAAGGAGAGAAGTGGTCTTGTGGTTTTGTATTGTTTTGAGAGTGTGGAGGGATTGAGAGAGGACTGATGAAATTTAGTGAAAGGAGAGAAGACATCAGGTCCACTGAGGCTGGGAAAGGAGATTTCCTCACCTACTCTCTCCTTCTGTGTGGGATGGACTAGTCACTCAGAGGGAAAATAACCTCAGATAGTACACCAGAAATGAAATCTGTGTCTTATATAAATACATAGAAGTTGGGAGGAAGGTATGACAAGGCTGCAGACACCCTCTATTAGAAGAGAGTGGCTAAAAATGTTATAAAGTGTTCAAGTGGAAGGAATGCAGGTGGAAGTGTTCAGGACTGAGCAGCACAGAGGGGATCAATGGCTTTGCAGTAAAAGATGCGTTGGGCTGGACTGGGAGGGCTCAGCTGGTAGCACGCGGACCAACAAGGGGAGGAAGCCAGAAGTAAGCCTGAAGTAGAAGAAAACGAAGGAGTAAAGAAACTACAGCTGCTAAGAGCACTGGAGTGAGACGTGTCTGTCGGGATGCGGCAGGAGGGTAGAGCTCACTAAGCCCAGCCGTCTCTTGCTATAAATAAAAGTAATTCCCTTGAAGCTAATGGACTTGGCTTGACATTCATTAGGTGAGGACAGTGAGGGGATGAAAGAAGAAGATGATGATGATGCAAAAAAGAGCTCTGGAACATAATTCATCTCTAAACCTGCTGGATAATGTCTGGCTTGGGCAGGGCTGTGCGGTCAGGGATAACAACAGCAGGAGAATAACTCCATGCCTGCCATGGTGGTGAGGCTGAAGGGAATTAAGTGAATTATTAACTGTAGTTTTATGTCAACAATGGCATAACATGAATCCTGTAACGAGCTAAACTGATAATAACTAGTAAGAACTGTTTATGGCTTATTCAAAGCAAATTAAGCCAAAAATGAGTAAAATATAATCAGATAGGCAATCAATGTTAATTAACAAATTAGAGACATGGAGACAATCACTGGCAAGCATGATTATAAATGTTTAAATAAAGTAGTAGTTGCAGAGCAAGATGTAAGTTAAGTTAAATGGACAGTCTCAGTGACAGAGAAGATATATTTAACAGGTAGTAAAATCAGCAAACAAAAACATATTCTGCAGTGGACTCAGAGGATAGAGTCAGGAACTAGGACAGCAGTGTTGCATTGCCATATATCAGATGTTTTGTTTATAACATAACCATGATTTCTGCCTCTTTACGAGAAAAATTAAAAATAGAATATCCATGTTCAGTCTGTGAAAGAAACCATATCTGCAAAATTCACCAAGGCAAGTCTGAAAGAGCATGGAAAGTTATCATTCTTTTTAATTCAATAATCTGGAGATACCTGCCTTGGGAAGGTATTAAATACATTATTTGCAACAACTATTAATACTATATTCAGGATGAAATCCAAGTAAGCTCAGCAACTTACTGCAAGCAAGGGTAAACTGGTATGTTAAACTTATATTTTGCTTGCAGTATTTATATTAGCAGCCTCATACCATGAAAAATGCAATTTGTTGGAATACATTTTGTTATGGTATGTTTCTTTTGGCTGTTGGGAATTGTCCTGTAACTCAGATCATGCCGATAAAGAAAAAAACTCTACCTGAAGTATTGCTGTTGTCACATGGTATTTGTGTTGCTGATAAACAGGAAAGTGTTTGCTCAGCCTCTTGTTGTAAGGCTGTTGTGAAGCAACAAGTGGTTTCTGAAACGGAACTAAGTTGCTGTAGCCTGTATTTTAAGGCTAAAACCTGAAAAATCATGTGTGAGGTAGGAGTCTCTGTGTTCACTCTCTCATCCCCTCTTGGCAGAACCAAGCCTTTGAGTGGGAGCTACAATGCTGAAGTCTGGAGCTTCTTAGTTATCCCTCTCTTCTAGCTGGGGAGAGCCATACCGTCTCACCATCTGACTGAGTCAGGCTTTCATGTGGCCTCTACAAATCTATTGTCTTCTGCTTTCTCCCATATCCAAATATTTAATTCCTAGATTATACACTCAGGGGGTATCAGTCAGGGTCTTTTTTAAAAACTCCAGTGAGAAAGAGAACGAGTTCTTTTCCTTCCCCAGAACACAGCATATTCATTTTCCAGAATAAGCTCTTTCTGTGTATAATTTGGTTAAAAAGAAAAAAATCTCTTCTGAAGACAGAATGAGTGAAGGTTCTCGGTTTGAAAAATGCATTTTGTATTCTCTGGTTTTGGAGAGATTTTTATTGTGCTTTTTTCTGTTTGATTGTTTTGGTTTTGTTAGTGGAGAAGAATTCACGGGAATGAAATTAAGCCTATGAATTAGTACCAGTAATCACATTAAACAGGGGAGAATTGAACGAGCAATTTCCCCCAGCTGCAGGCAGTT
Organism: Charadrius vociferus; assembly: GCF_000708025.1. NCBI lineage: Eukaryota > Metazoa > Chordata > Aves > Charadriiformes > Charadriidae > Charadrius > Charadrius vociferus. The sequence continues at coordinate 341,491 of NW_009647949.1, read as the reverse complement.
TGTGAACTGCCAGACAGTAAATCCACTGCCATCTACCACAGAAAGAACCGTTGCCTGGTTTCCCTTCCCTCTGCCTTGGGATTTGCTTTGCATTCGGTAGATTGTTTCAAATCCTTGCCTGCATTCGGTACAGAGGCCGCGGTCCAAGAGCAGCCAAGGGCTTCCTCCTTTGCAATCGCTGACCAGGGCCAGGCCTTTCAGTATTAGACATGCTTCAGGGGACAGGCACAAAGAAGTGATCAGGTGCTGGGGAGCCTCCTGTGCTGCAGAACTCAGAAAATAGGTCAGCTGTCCTTCAGCTGCCTTAAAAAAAAAAGGGGAGGGGGGAGGAATAAACTTGCTTTTCTTTTCTTCCTATCAAAGTTGTTCCAAACGCAGAGCGGGGGGGGAATCCATCTCCTACAAGCTGCACAACTGCTGATGTTCAGCTCATCGGTTGTTTAACCTTTCTTCCGCTGTGAGATCTCCGCTCCTTGGGCTGTTAAGGGATGTGGGTGCCTGAGCAGTGCTGGGGCGAGCCAGAACGCTCCTGAGGCAGATCTCCCCCTGCTAATCCCTCGGAGCACGATGGTGTCGGGGCACTGTAGTGCTCTGCTCCTACCACCTTTCTGAGCAGAATCACAGCTCTGTAGAAAGACCTCCTTTCTCTACCCTGGCTTTAATTTCCTCACTAATCCTGCAAACAGAGTGGGTGTTTTTTTTCTTTTCTTTTTTTCCCTCTCTGTACAAAGAAAAACCTCTCTATGAAAAAGAGGGCTTGTACTTGGCATGTAACATAGTAACATGAGCATAATAAACAAGAGTGGCTGTCCCCATAAATAATAAAAGGAATGTTTCTCCTCACATGGCAGCTTTTCAGAGGAGAAAAGGCAGGGAATAGGTAGCCTTGCTCTAATGCGCACGTCGCAAGCTCTAATCCCCACTTCTGTTGTTTTCTTTGGCAAGCCACCAGCCGGCCAAGCGGGGGGTACCTCTCCGCTCTGCATTCCCTTGTAACTTTCATTTCGTTTCTTATCTCCCATGCCTTGTGTCTGCTGGAAACTAGCAGGCTACTTAAAAACACCGTTGTATTTCTTTCCCGCTGTCCGTGTGGCGTTTTGCATTCTCGTAACGATGGAGCCACGCTCTGCTGGCGATGAACTTGGAATCATAATACCAGCTCGGAGGTGAAAATAGACTTTCTCAGCTTAACATCCTCCTGATTTATGTTTCTGCAGCAAAGGTGATGAGCTTTTGATACAAGTGAATAACTGTATCATCGGAAAATGTTTCTGACGTTGTTTCAGCTGCTTATGAAAAAATGTTAAGCTTTCTCACCATTAGGGGCATGATTTACTGGCATGTCAAAATTTCCCTTCTCTGGCCACTCAGTTCAAACTTTGAATATATTGTAGTTGGCTTCGGTCTTCAGAGCCATGTGTGAGCTACTGCAGTAGCTGAAAACGCGTGCAAATTATCCTTTTATTCTGGCTGAGATTACAACATTAAAACAACAACAACAGAGAAAGGCCTGTGCAGAGAGTATCATAAATAATTTAGCTTAAGTGAATGCTGAAATTAGTCAAGGCACCGCATTGCTTGGCTCCAAGCAGTCTATTTGCAGCCAGATATGTAGAGTACCCTCTGGCCAAATCCTAACCTTTCAAAAATGGAAAGCAGGAAAAACAATATGATCTTCTTTTAACGAAGCATGTTGGAATGATCCGCGGGGTTAAATATACCTAGACAGCCCTCCGTGCCATAGCTCCAGTGATCTCAGGAGAAAACAGACAGTTTATAAAGAGCCCTGAGCTGGGGAAGGAGATAATGAAATGTGCTTGTGTATTATTGGCAAGTGCTCTGAATGGTACAGGCGAGCTAAGTGCATACAGTATTATCTTGCATAATTATTGGGTCACTGTACTGTAAACTAAGTGGTTACTATACTTAGCCGTACTACTGCGCTTGCTGCCTGATTAAGGACTAGATCCAGCTCTCACTCAAACCGGGCTGGATTTACACTGAGTTCAAAGGACTGAACTGGGGCCTAGCCATTCTTCTTGGGGTGGCCTTCATTTCTGAATAGCTGAGATGAATGTGGTGACAAAATAGTGACGGGCATTTCTAATCATAGCAGTAGGGGTGCTCCCACTGCGGGGTTGTCTGGGGAGCCTGGTTGTGGCTGGGCATCGGGCAGCCTTTCCCAGGAAGCCCAGGGCTTGAAGACATGGTGAGACAGCAGGTGGACAAACCCAAAGAGATGACTTGGAGGATTTCAGAGGGGGAGAGAGAGAGAACTGATGTGAACTATGGACTAGACTATTTTGCAGCTGCTTCTTAGTCTGCATGGATCAGAAACCCCAGATAATCTCAGCTGAGGAGCAAGGGTGTGTTTTTCATACGTTCCTTTGAACGTGGTTATCATGTGCAGGTAGCATTTGAGGAGAGACTTCTACTAGCACAGTATGGAAGATCAGGGAGCAGGCCGTCTGGGCACTCACAGATTTATAGACAGCTCTGACGGGCAAAAGCTGTGTTCTGTGGAAGGGGAAAAGCTGAAGGAGTTTTTTATTATGGGCGCTTTCAGAACCAGCCTCCTTAGCACATTTAAGAGTCCCAAAGTAACTGTGCAGTTGAATTAGTCATGGAGAATGGGGCAGACCCCCAAGATAGCCCAAGGCAATTACTTAAGCAACAAAGTGTGTGTGTGTGCGTGTATCCTCATGCAAAACCACACAGCTACCCAGAGTTTAGCAAGCTATATGTAGCGCCACAGGACTGCACCAACATCAAGAAGAGACGCTGTGAAAACAAAGGGTGAGGGAAGGAAAAGAAGCCAAGATTACAGATCAAGATGAGACGGAAAGAAAGGCCAGGAACTGAGATACAGAAATGGGAAGTAGAAAACACAGCAGCAAGAAATGAAGTTGTGAACAGAAGACAAATGGAGAGAGAATGGAAAATGAAAATAAAATGAAAATTTCTTTCGGTTAAAGTAAGAAGAAACAGCTTGAGCCTTGGGAAATATACAAGGTGAGAGAATAAAGGAAACAGAAAACTTATGTAAAGGAAGTAGCATGAGAAATCACTGAACAACATTAACGTGGCAAAGGAGATGAGAAATCTGTCCCAAGATGCTAGTTGCAATATTTTCTCTTAGCTGACAGGTGAAAAATAGGTTAGATTTTGTATTCTTATTGCCCTTAACCAATGCTACCCCTTTTTCTAAATGTGTGTGCTGCACTGTGGCAGACCCCTACCAGTTCTTACTCTGAAAAGTTTGTGGTATAAGAGTAAATATAGAGATAAGTAAAAGTGTAGGGTTTATTTATATACCTATATTGCCTGACATATTACTAATGCTTTTCAAGTCCCAGAGAAACACTCTGAATTACTAGATCATAAGGTCAACTTGAAAAGGTTCCTGATAACTGGGGCTTCTTTCAGTTCTGGTTTCATGGGAAAATATAATGACAAACCCTAAACACTAAGGATTTCTTGTGCATGTAGCCATCCTGCCCAAGGCAATCACTGGGTGTATTGTATCGGGAGAAGGCTGTAACAGAGAATTTCCTCTGCCAGTCACCCCTGCCCTGTCCGTGATGTCCACCACCCAAACAAGAGGAAACGAGGAGGGAATGGTACTGCCCTCCTTGGAGAAAGAGGAGGTTGTGAATCTGCTTTAGGTAGTGAAAAAAGGATCTTAAACACCCCCTTCACATCTAATGCATCCCTAATGCCACTTTCATAGAGGGAAGAAAAGGCAAAAAGAATCTGCTTTTATCAGTTCCACATGACACATTAAATTCTGGGTCAGAGTCTTGTAACCATGTGTGTTTTAAGCTCTATAAAAATTTCTTTTCCAAAGATTTAATTCTGTTTGTAAACAACATAAAAAAGAAGCCAAGATCTGACATAAAACCTTAGAAAAACTTCATTAAGACATTCAGCTTTCATATGACCTGAAGAGTAGCAGTGGAAATAGAGGCTTAACCCATTAACCTCCCTTTCTACACAAGCTGGGACAGGGCTCGCCACAGAAAGAGCAGCTGGCCCAGCTGCGGGCACATACACGGGGAAGTGGCCTTCACTGCATGACGATGCAGACCATGCTACAGCTCACCCCTTGTCGCTGGACTTGGACTGGCTATGATCCTTGTCTATGGATACAGTGTTGTGAAATACTGTGGTGAGGGTGCTTCTACTTCTTCCTTTCTCTCTCTCTCCCCCCCCCCTTTTTTTTTTTTTGTTTTCAAGCTGAAGACTGCTGGTGTAGTCCTTGGGAGCCCAAAAGTGTATCATTTTTATGGCACAAAAAGTCATCTTTCAACTAGAGTGAACAAGTCCGCTTATGGTAACTGAGAGGTGGTTGTAATTCCTTGGATATGTTTATCTGCTTCAGAGATGGCCAGTTATGAAAAAAGTAGCTTGGTTTTTGAGACTGAGAGGTGCGGCTTTGTGACACTGTAAGTGAAGCCTGAGGTACATGAGCAAAAAGCATTTCCAGAGCAACTCTTTCATTAGAGCTGTTTGTTTTTTTCACTTTTAAAAACATGAAGTCTGCCTTACGTATTTAAGATTAGGAAAAAAACGTACCTTATTGCACAGGACTATTTGCCTTATTAAGTCATGTTCACCCCGTGTGTATAACCAGAGCACTGAACAAGATGCCATTAGGGCTAGGTACAGTTATTAGAAACTTGCTACAGGTCATAAAATCTCACAAGAAGATGAACTTGGTGTTTCTCATCATCAATCTTCACTTCTTTCCTTGTGGAGTGTTCAGGATGCATAGGAGCCCCTTGTGAATGTTCAGGTGAGGTCTAAGCAAATGTTTCAACAAACAAATTATTTTTGGAGGTTTTTGATCTTCAGTAAGCTCACACATGAAACAAGTTGCCATGACTCAATAATCTTTTGTTCTGAATCCTTACAGGGTTTGTTTATTTTGTTTTGTTTTGAGGGGATTAAATTATGCTTGCAATTTAAACCTGCAGTGTGTGCATGCAAGGTAGAAGGAGGTTGCTTGGAGGGAACGGGTTATACATTCAGTAACCTTTGTATATTTATTTGTTCAGCATGCTAGTTCTTGTGCTATTTGCTGGGAAGGAATGCCTGCACAAAAAACTGCGAGGTGGCTCAAATGAAAAAAACCTAGAATGTTTTGAAAGCCTCCCCCTTGACTTCTGATTGAAGGGATCTGTAGAGGTTTTGGCACATTATAAATCTGTTTACTGAAAAGAAAAAAAAACCAACAGCCCCACTCCAATTCTGGGTCTATGAAAGTCTATGCCAGCCCGAGTTTGTAGAATGTCAAGTGCTAATAATTCACAATAGATCCAAGAGAAAAGACAACTTTAACTACATTTTGTGTCAAAACATGTACAGTATTAAAGTCTAAAAATACTATGCAATTCAATCTTAAGAGAATGAGAAGATCCAAGCTTCCTCCACATTGTTTCAACTCTTCTCCTAGAAACTTGAATGTAAACTTTGTGTTTAAATATAAACCCACCTCTGGATTTGGCCTATTCTCTGTATTTATGTTATTTGCCATGCTGCTGAAAAGGTCATGCACACAAAAAGAATGTCCCTCTCCTAATCTTTTTAAGCTATTGACGGTGTAGCTCATGCAAACCACTTCATTTCATTATGCCTCTAAAAATGGAAAGCAAACTCTCTTTCTAATTCCTCAGTCCGTTTTTTCACACAGCTGCATTTTTTTATCTCTCTTAAATACTCATTCTGGCCTTTGGTTACAGACACACACATTCAGTATGGGATATAGACACATTTCACAGTTTAGAAGTAACTTGGGCACAAAACTCTTCTTCTAACAAGGTCAGATCATTCTTTATGAAGTCCTTGCTAATACCAACAGCATAAGTTGGCATTTCATTACATATTACTCGTTTCAATCCTGTCTGACAGTTCATACACTTCCTGAGAACCGGGCAGAAGAACTTTGGGAACAGAAGATCGTGTGGTTACCTAGTGTATTGCCAACCTTGTAATCTAAATCGGAGCTCCGAAGATGCTCACTTTCGCATGTGAGTTTGTGTCATTTTTTGCACCGTGCCTTCTCATTTTTCCTGAACTTCTGTCTTCTGAATTTTCTTGGGCAATTTCACATCTCACCTTGCATATGCGTCCCTCATCACTTGCACCCTGGAAGAGGTAGAGCTGTCTGCTTATAGTGGCAACGTTTGGCTACACTGTGATGAACACCTTTTGTGAGGAACTGGATGAATTAAGAAATTCAGCCCCTTGCTTTCAAACACCACCCCTACCCCCAATTTTAAAAACTCGTGTTTGATCACTCAAATGAAGAGTGTAAAATGTAATGAACAGGTGCTTTATTATATTATACAAGCATAGGGGCTGAATAAAGCCTCCAGAGCTAGTTTCTCTCACAATTTGAGGAAGGTCTCTCTTGCCAAGGGGAAGGTTTTCCATCAAATGTCAGCATCAGAATACAGCTACTGTGATGGGTTTTAGAAGCAGAAGAAACCTCCAAGACAGAGAGGTTTATTGGTATTACAAATGATGATGATTTCTTTCACTGGCACCCAGAGCTTATAAGCACTCAGTGCTAAGCAAACGCGCTGTGTCTGAGACGTCTGATGCCCCTGAGGCATCTCAATGTGTTCTGGTCACATTGATGCCTCCATGGCAATGGTTACAAAGAAGTCCCAAGGACAGGCTTAAAACCACCTGCAAGGTTTCTGCGCTTGTTGCTGGTTACTGGTTTAGCTATGGGTCAGAACTGAAGTATCCAGTTACTCTTTGAAAGAACTGAGTTTAGAGTATCTATTGCTGCACTTGTGGCACTCCCTGTGGCTAAAATCCTCCGTGACTCCGCAGCAGTAAATGACCTGCAAAGCAGGAGAGGCCAGAGTGTTGCTACCACCTTCTACCTCACCTCCTTTCTGCAGTTCCCCGACTAGGTCAAAACTGCTGCTCCTTTAGAAGAGTGCCACATACAAAAAGAAAAATCTAAAACATTACTGAAGTGGAATTTAATGAGCCATCCACAAAAGAGACCTTGCTTTTTAGCACCTGAGGAGCCCTAGGCATTTCTAGTTTTCTGTACACCCTCAAGTTCTGCTGCCACCTGCTCAGGACGACTTGGTGCAGCTGAGCATCTCCACTGCTGCTTCCACCTAACCCCACCCTGAATTCACCAAGTAGGTATCCCTGGTCATCTGAGGACCTTGTTTTCATAAGGTTACACTGAATTCAGCACCCCAGTGCCATGGTCAACTTTTCTTGTGGATCTTCCGGTTTGTGGCCAGGAATGTGTCTACTACAGTGCTAAAACTGACCTCTACCAGGAATGAAAGAATGCAAAAAGTCTCCTTCATCAACACAAGATCCCTGGAAATGTTTCTCCTGTATGTTAGAGCATGTCTGCCCTGCCGACATGCTCTAAAATGTAAATCCTGCATGTAAATCCTTTGGACTCTCATCCCCTGTTCTAATGTGACCAGACAACTGGGAAAAGAAGGGGACCATAAAGCCTGTATTATCTCAGGGAATGTCAGGAAGGGAATGTCCAGCTGGTTCATTAAATTGGCTTTCCAGAGCATTATGGAGGGGGAGCAAATACTGCCAGTGACCACCTTCTAGCAAGGTGAATGGAGCTCTTTCTCTCTTCGCTTCTCTTTAGACAGAATTTTTTGGAGCAGATGGAGTTATTTGCAGGTGATAAATTGAGTTGTGTTGTACTTTGTGAGGAAACATCCAGAAAGCTGATTCTGCATACAGCAGCAGGAACTGGGCATGCTTTAAGGTGGAGGTGGGGGGGGAATTGGAGATTGCAGACTTGTAAATGAGTATAAAGGTAGTAACAAAAATTGCCAGATTTAGAAGTTTGGAAGTTTCACTGATAACCAGAGCTTTACAAAGCTGCTTAAACAGAAAGCCTATGTGCTGCTTTGTTCTGCTCTAGTGGAATACAGAGGCTTATTTTGTATTTGCTGGTCTTTTTTATATTTATTTTAAAGCAAAGGAAATGCTCAAGTGAAGAGCAGGATTAAATCTTTAAAGCATGCTACAATGTTTTGTTTATCCCTGCACTTTATCATCGCAAACTTGATCATCTTTGCTGGCATTTTAGGGACTCCACAGTTGCTCTACTCTCAGCACTGCCTGATAACAGGAGATCTGTGAAAATGTCTCTGTGCAAAAGAGAAGAGGGTGGACAGAAAGAAACTTTTCACAGTGACTCAGAATTATCTCACTGGTAAGTTTAGAGAGCTTTTTTAAAAATTCTACTGTCTTTGGAACAAATTGGGAGGGGAGGAAAGAGTATTCATTGACATTGTAAAGTATTCATTTTTAAACAGAGAGAAAGAAAGAGGTATTTAAGGTGGGGGAGGATCATGTGTTTTTCATAGCAACACTTCACTTTCTACCAGTAGTTCTAGAATTTCCATTAGGCAGAAAAACAAATAACAAGGCTGCCAACCACAGAGATGAAAGAAGCAGGCAATTGAGAGAAACAGATTCTTACAAATAGTGCAGCGATGACAAAATATCAAGGCTCATTGACAGCATTGTCAAAGCTTAAAATTATAGTTAATGATACAGTAGTGGCTCTCTGACATTTTAAAACACCACAGTACATGGATTTCTCACCGTATTTGCGGTTTGCTTCTTCTCTAGAGAGCAACAAACTTAAACTGATCCTGCTGCTAGGTGATAACAGCCAGTGTGAAACAATCGTTGTCTCAGGCTATAGCATAAATTGGATCAGGCCCTCCTCCATACACTTTGTTATCAGCCTGCTGGGAGCAAATATAGCACTGTAGTATCAAGAGTCGTTAGTTCAAGTCAGGACTTGGGTGACTGAGCAGGTGGAAGTTTTACATGTCAGACGGAGGAAGCTTAATGCAATATTGAGTAGCAGTTACATAAACTCTGCTAGGGTGTTCCCGCTCCTTTACAGACAGGCAAGCTGCAGGGGTTAGGGAGTTTGAAGTGGTTAGAAAAGTCAGGTAGTCCATAGCCATAAAGCTTCTCTTTAATTTCTGTTGGATTCAGGTTTTACCAGCAAATTGATGATAAAGAAGTAACTTTGTGAGCACCAAAGTGCTTACATTTGGTATAAAGTTGAATCTAGGTGCCTAGCTGTAGCCATGCAGCCTGCAAAACATCCAGTCAGCTTCCTTATCTGCCTCCCCATCTGAAGGCATGCTAATTTGCACCACAGCAGCAGGTTTCTCTCTCCTGCACCATCAGTAGGCACTGAAATGTGAATGAGACACAGTATTTCCCATTAGCCCAGGCTGATTTTGTTGTGAATCTCATCTTGGAGCATCCACCTCTCTGCATCTGATCCATGGAGAGCTGGTATGGACACACCACCTCTGAGTGAAATGCCCTAACAGCCTGGGAACTACACCTCAGGAGTCACATCTGCCCAAAACCTTGACACTGGGCTGCAGACACAAGCTCTTTTTTCCTCCTTCCACTTTTTGCCCTAAGAATTTTTTTTTTATTTGAACTACAGACTAACTCAGGCTAACAGATGGGATGCTGGAGGCCCTCCGTGAGAATTACCTGCAGTTGGGTGGGTGAGTGGAGCACACGTGTAGGAACAACTGGGATCCTCTCTGGTCGAGGAGGACTCCACATCCTAGTTGCCTCCTTTTCTGGTGAGTGCTGTAGGCTACCACGCAAAATGTAGCTGGTGAGACTATTGACTGGTGTCCTCTGGTTTAAATACATGCTGATAACCAACCATTTGAGAAAAGATACAGCATGCAATCAAGTAAAGGGAGTGAAACTATAGGTAAAAAATGGTATTGTCTCTAAGTTACTGAGGAATACAGAGCTTCAGGAGAAGAGTGTTTAGCACCAAGAAATGGAAACGAGCACACCTGAGATGGCAGCAAAGTTGAAAGACCTGGATGTGCTTATTTGAAGGGTGGAACAGAGATAATACATTAAAATAACCAGTATATTGGAAGAAGTAGCATGTGAAATGGAATCCAGAAGTAAAGATTTTGAATAAATAGCTAAGACTTGGTCAGATAGTGAGGAAAGGACATAAATAGGAAATACTGTGCCTATGTTTAGGGTGAAGCAAAACGACAACATAAGCAGCTGAATCCATCGATCATATCTCAACTCTATGCAAGGCTTGTAGATATTGAAGGAAACATAACTGAAGATATCGAGAAAAAATAAAAATAAGATAAAACGCAACATATACTTTAGGAGTAGATTATGCCATACTGATGAGGTACATGTCTTTACCAAGTGATCTTCTTGCTGACACGGAAAGCATTGTATCCAATCCATCTGGATGTCAAAGAAACACATCAAGGAAAACAAGAGTTAATGTAGCAAAGATGAAAATTAGAAGGAGAAAATGAAAGGTAGCTAAGGGTGAAAGGTGGCTAAAGAAGAGACAAAAAAAATAATTAACCTAAAAACAAGGGAGGATAGAATTGCTGTCACTGAAAACTGTCCTAACTAAATTTACATTGAAAACTTAAGAATTTTTGAAACTTCAGAGGAAAGAGATCTGGAACAGCCACCCAGTCACTATAACAGAAGCAGCATTTTAAGACAGAACTTTGCAAACAAATTTAAGCTTGATAAATTATAGATTGCAAGGCTGACTCTGATAACTCTGAGATCTGGGCTTGATGACCCAGGAGATCCCTTCCAATCCTTTGTATATAAATTGGAATACAGGGGCTGAAATACTCGTGGACCAGTCTTCTTACTGATAATGCATGAGATGATAATTTCTAATACCAAATAGCATTGAAGAATAAAGTGACTTGTTCCTTTATCACCTGTTAGTCTGAGGGAAGAGGTAAAGAAGAGACGTACAGCCTTTTGTGAACAGTAAGACTTTGCAAAAATGCAGATCTTTTTTTGCTTAGATTGAACACATTTTTTTTGCATGTATCTAACATGGTAGTGCTTTACATCAATAAAGGAGTTGATCACAACAGTAAAAAACCCTGATAATCTAACAAAAATATTTGCATCTTAATTACAAATTTTATTGTATAACCAGAGTCGTGTATAATAGAAACAGGCCTGGGTAGGGATTTAAACAAGAAATTCAATCTATCCCCTATGGGACGAACTATACCTTAAAGCATTCCTGACAGATGCTAACCTGTTTGTAGAAATCTCCAAAGATGGAACTGTGTGAACTTCCCTAGCTTTTGCAATGCTTTTGTTGCACTCGTTGTTTATAAAGGTTCATTTAAGGTCTAGCCACAAACCTTGCAGCAATTGAAAACCTTTTTTTTTTAAGCAACTGTTCCATATTTGAAGATTGTTATTTTATCTGCCTTCAGCCTTCTCTTCTGTTGATCAAACAGCGCTGTTCTTTCAATCTTTCCTCATAGGTTGCATTTTTCTGACTTCTAATCCTTCCTTGTTGCTCTCCTCTGGTTTCAGTAAAACTGATCTAAAGCCATACTGAACTCTGAAAGGCAGTGCTGAGTAGGGCAAGATTACTTTCTGTATCTTGCTGACTTTACTCTTGTTTATAAAGCCTAAAATGACATTGTTTACTTGGAAGTTCTTCCTGTTTTAAAAAAGGATCATTTCATGAAGGTGAGAACACGTGTCAGCCAGGCACTTTTGAAAAAAGGAACTGAAACAAACTAATGTGAATGATGACCAAGAACTGGCTCTGTGTAGAAATGTTTTTAATAAGCTGTGAATAATAAGTTGTTTTAGGTTGTATGCATGCCAAATGCCAATGACTCCATGTTCCCAGTGTGCCTCCATTCAGCCTGGGTTTGCCTTCGTGCGTGCCAAGGAACCTGTTCTGCACTAGGGGGAAGGACCCACCCTTTGCCCAGGTAATTCTGCTGCTCTTTGTGTTTTTGGAGAGGTTTTTCTACATGTAGATTTGTTTGTTACAAATCTGTCTGTTGCTGTGCTGTCCTACATGCTTGCCTTTTAATTAAGACATTTGTAATGTCTCCAGAGTTATGTGAATGGCACATTATTTATTTTTTTTCTTACCACAAAAGGAAATAAATATTTTACAGGTGAGCATCTTCCTACAGGATTAAAATGTTAGGGATTACAGTGCTCAACAAATGTCTTTATTAACAGTGTTTCAGGCATTACTCCTGACAGGAACCTCTTGCTCACTTCTTATCCTCTATTTTTCCCATAAAAATAAGATGACAACATTACCTTTCTTCCACCCACCCCCCCCCACCCTCGCCTTTTACTTTGCCAGAGTAGCAATATAAACAATACTTGCTTTACAGCACGTGTGAGCCACCGCTCTGCATTATGCAATGTGATTAAAAGACACATCGTACAATTTTCAGTATCTGTTGATTACATACACTTAAGCAGGGTATCTTTAAGGCACATGTTGCCAACACAGTGCAGGTACTGTGTGTTGAGTAGTGACATGAAAGAACTCTGCTCATAAAATTATCTTGATTAATAAGGGGTCTATTTCGAGATGGGCTGCGGAGCCAGCTGGGGTTGTAGCTGTGCGCCGCAAACGGCTGCCTGGTACTTCCTGCAGCCTTGTGGTACTCCCTCTACTTCTGCAAAGGTTGTTATAAGCCAGATGGGAGAGTTTCTGCTTGCACAGAGTGACTTGACATAGCACGCGTTGCTGCCAGTATGACGCTCTGAACAATTTTACCTAATGCTACCTGGAGTTATGCCACGAACACAGGACCTCACTACAATCTACACTAGTCAGCTCCACAAGGTCAATGACCAAAAGCCTTCAGATTTACATTTGAAACGCTGTCCTAGCTAGTACTAAACCAGGAATTAATGCTCACAGCACCACAGACTGTGGAGTTTAAGATGTTTGTTATTTGTACCAAAACCACAGTAATGAGGTCTCTTAAAATACATAACTGATTGTTAAACAAGTTCTTTTAAACTACTGATCTTTTCCTTAGGTACAAAGATTAAAAGCTGTATTAACTTAATGCTTGGCCAGGTAACCAGACAGAAAGTATCTCTGCTAGCTACATTACAGTGACACTGGAGCTGTGCTCAGCAAAACTTTTTAAGTGTACTTTTGAACACTCTGATTATCTGATCTGCATATTTAAAGGCAGGGCACTGGATTATCTCAAGAAGACGTAAACTGATATGGATACTGCAACTCTCCTATATTTCAATAGCTATTTTCAGCCTAATTGCAGTGCCTAGAAGTGGTACCGCCACAATACTGCTAACAGTACTTCCTAAAGTAATATACATTTTTTTTCTTAAAAGTTGTATCAAATTATTTCTGTTTCAAAATTATCCACTTTTTATTGTTTCTCTATTATATGATGGTTAGAGCAATTTCTAGGAATTGTTACAAATCAATACCAATAAAAGGCAATGTTTGCCCCAAACATCCATGAAAGAATTCTTCATCTTAGTGTGACAACTGTAATATGGGACACCTTACAAGCAACGTAGGTGTACTATCTGCAAGCCAACTCCTTTATTGCAATGCATTGTGTTCTAATATTGTACACTATTATTTTATTGCATCATCTATGACAGTGTGTCCTTTCATTTCAGCAGAAAATTACACAATGTACTGCAACTTTTCCCCCTCCCTTTTACAACATTTATATTTGATTCCATTCTGAAATGATACCAAGTACTGCTTTTTCATCACTACATTGCTTCAGGGTCACTAGATATATATAATTTTCCTGTACAACTCATCACACCTCCAAAAGAAACAGAAAGCACTGGTAGTTATATTGCTCAGTCACATGACCACATAGTCTATGTCATTCCTTTTCTGAAGCTGCAAACTACAAATTCACTTATGCTACAGGTATGAGAAATAAAGGCTGTAGGTTAAAGTAGATGGAATTGTGAATCAAAATGAATGGCTTACACATTCTTAAACTAAAAGTTGGAGGGATTAAGTTCATGATTTATCAAAGAAGAACAACCAAAAGGAAACCTGTTATTTAGGGCATCTTAACTTACACACTTTAAAAAATCACCTCTGGCCTCCTCTTATGTAGCATGCTGTATTACTTGTTCTGTATACAGGTACCTTATGAGTCTCAGCTGCAGTGCCTTAACACCATGTCTTAATTGTTTTCCATGTCTGTTTTTCTTTCATTGTGATCTTCCTTTGTTTTTTCAGGGGTGGGATAACTCTAATCAAAATAATAACCAAAACCTAACTTTCTTTTCTGGGTCCTTTGTTGTACGTTACTTTGTGGTTTTTTTCTCTCCTATATAAGCTGATGGGTAGAAGCTAGTTTAGATTTAAAAGTACTGATTTGTAACCTGAAAGTTCCTGAGAGCACTAATCATACTTGAAACACACTTACTACTTGAATATTTATTGCCTTGGGAATGTACAGGTGCTTTTGTAATCTAATATATGCATTGCCTTTGTAGACTTACTTGGGACAAAAATTTGTGCATAGTACTGTAGCAAGATCTCTGGATAAAAATATTACTCCTAAAAATAAAACTGGAACTCTCTAAATTAAAAACAAAGCGTGTTTATGCTGTTTGGCATCAGGTATTTACAAGTGAGCTGAGAAGTGACTTCTTATAAAAAAACAGTTACTAACAGTGGTTTAAATCTTCTGTTTTTCTGAGGGTGATGGTCTCATTAAAAGAAATACTCTGTGATAATTATTTGAATCAGTAACAGTTCAATGCATGTACAAATTTCAGATGACTACCAGGCATTGGGCTTTCCTTCTTTCTTTTTTTCTTGGGTAGCTAGGAAATTGAATGGGATGAGACCTCTATAGTTCATTGAACATAGTTCCATGAAGCTGCAAGAATATGGTTTTATTTCATTTTGGAACAGGTTTCACTGCCCATTGCTATTGGAAGACTATTTCAGAACTTCGTTTCTGTGATTAGAGATTTGTTTTTAATTTATACTTTAACTGCAGCCTGTTACCCAGTACCAGGACTGATTCTGACAAAGATTAACTAAAACGGGTAGGAGTTTTGCTTGGAGAAAGGCTGATGATTAAGCTTTAAAATATGTAGCATATTAGGAAAAAAGCTCCCAAACTGGAGACCTCAACCTGGTGGGAGTTTTTACGGTTCCATTACTACAGCTATTTAAAAACACAGCACTAAGTTAACTGTTGGCGAATCTGAACTGTCATTCTGGCCATCTTATTTCTTAGCCTGGTGCATGGGCCTGGTTTCTGTACACAGGTCAGCACATCCTGGCTTAGCTGCCCAGCTGCACTTTGCCCCAGTCTTGCTGCTATTGCCAATAAATCAAACTTTCCTTTCTCCCACACTTCTGGTCCATGTGCAGGTGAGTGCTAAGCCTTCTGTACAGCACTGTCTTGACACAAAACATGCACATATGCAGCGCAACACAATTTCGATTTGTGCTCAAGTCTCCTCCCCATCGGCAGAATATGACAGGCATACAATGGAAGTGAGAGGAGACTGGTATGTCCTATGGGTTCCACAGTGCTTATTTCCAGCTGAAAAGGTAGCACAGTGGTTTACTAGAAGTGCGCAATTTTAAAAATGATTAAAAACTTTAACCTGATTAATGGTATCCGTATACATCTCTGCAGAAATCAAAACGGGACCTCAGAAGTGTTGGTAAAAGGGTGAATTTTGAAGAAAAGGCAACCCCTGACATAAGAGGTAGGAAGAAGAATTTTATTTTTTTTCATCAAACGCTGCTAATTAGAGTCCCATAACTGTCCATAAGGATTACCAGAGAAAACATTCTCTTGGAGCCATTTTTCTTCCTGTCTGTGATCTCAAGTTTTATGCAGTCAATACATTTACTCTTTAATGCTTGTTTGTACTGTAGGGCATTGGGACCTTGAACAGGTCTTCACTGAGCAATGCACTGTGCAAGTAAGATATGAAAAGAGGACTGAGGATCCTGAGCTTTGAATCCCAGTGAAATCAGGAATTTGGTAACAGTGGAGTCATGAAACCTCTTTTTTCTGTGTCTCAAAGCTGGGGTTTCCAGTGGATTCTCTCATGTGTCATAAGGATGAGGGAAGATGCCTCTTTAATCTTCCCTTTTGCAGGGGCAGTGCTGTCTCTCTTTGCACTCCAGACACTTATTTTCTGAAAAACTTGAGAATTCCAAACGTGTCTGTCTGGAACTGTCCAAGGGGCTCAGAGGCCGATGCTGGGAATAAGGGATGAGCACAAACACCTGCAGGCTGTGTACTCAGCAACCTTGTCCCCTTCGGAGAACCGGCTGTAAGGAGAGGGCTACTGAAGATGGGAGGAAAAACTCACTCGAAAACAAATTATTATGTCTTGTCTTTTGAATGAAAGATTTTCCTCTTGAAAACACAGAAAATACAATGCA
Organism: Charadrius vociferus; assembly: GCF_000708025.1. NCBI lineage: Eukaryota > Metazoa > Chordata > Aves > Charadriiformes > Charadriidae > Charadrius > Charadrius vociferus. Next base: position 325,203 of record NW_009647949.1, on the reverse strand, counting down.
CGTGCATTGCCTGGTGATCCACATGTGACGTAATGCTAAAGGAGAAAATGATGCTGTTATTGTGAAAGAGTTTGACACATTTGCTGTGGAAGGACATTAGTGAGAGGATTGCCCATTGATACAGCTCCACTGCTACTGGGGAGAGCCAAAGGACTCGTGCTGAGTGAGCTGCCGTGACCACTGGTGTCTCGATACACAGGACAGAGCTGTTCTGAACAGGGCCAGATAGCACTGCACTTAAACCGCCAAAGGAGCTATATCTACACTAGAATTCATACTTTGCTGCACTGTTGTTAGCAACAGAAAGTTTTTGCTGGAAAAAAATAAAATTAACATAGACACAGTCTTGTAGAATGGCATCCATTCCGGTTTTGCAAATGATGTAAGTTCTCCTTAAAGGCTAGACGTACAATACCAAATATTTAGAGAGGTTCTTAGCCTTAAAAATAAATACACATTGGTGCACAATGCATACAAGCGAGTTAGTTAGCTGACATTTATTGTATATATGCAATTATATACAATTATATACACTTGAATGAGCTAATTCAGGTGCATGTGTGTAACGAAATTCGGTGTTTAAAGAGCTTGGCCTCCTGTCTGTCCACTTCTCCAGGGAATGCAATGGTATCCCTGGAACAGCCAGGCTGTTACTAAACAGTGGGAAAATTGCTTTTGAAGCTTGTGCTTGCAAAACATTTTTTTTCTTGATGTGCAGATTAATTTGCTTTTGGGGATGCAAGGATGCAAAAAGTGGTTTTCATCAAATTAAGAAAAATGAAGGTGCTTCTGCAGCAGACTAATTAGATAGCTATCTAAAATAAATGTTTTGTTTAACGCCTGATTTCTTCTTTAAATATATAAATACCAGCTAGTGTTTTAAAGCTTCTGTAGCTGTGAATGGCTCTGCTGTCCCTCACTGCAAGCTACGTTTTTATTACTTCTTCCCAATAAATTTATTTTGCTGACATGGGCCCTAATGCAGTAAAGTGTTAAAACATATGCTTAATTTTAAGCATGTGAGTAAAGCCAACAGAACTTTACTATGCCTAAATTTAAGCACAAATTTGCATTTGGCTTAGCTGGGGTTATAGTTTCTGGATTATGTTCTTGAGGATTGCGTGTATTTTGCAGAATGGGCTTCCTCCTGATGGAAGAACAGACTTTCGTGAGTTTTCAAGGTATTTTGTTATTTAACAGAAGATCTTGAGAAGAAAAAAGTACCAACAAGTAAACATTACAATTTTTGGACATTAATGCATTCTTTTAAATATGTTCATTATGCAACTCCCAACAAACCTCCCACAATTTCCTCTTCTACTCCGTATAATATTGTAGTAGCTGAAAACAGCTGAGATACTAGCTGATTGTTTTCATGAATGACCACCTTATCTTCTGTATTGGTTTTCCTACTTGTATGGAGCAGCTTGGAGACAAGATGACCTTCTAGTGAGCTGATGAGTTAGAAGTTTGGTATTTCTTAATATTTTGATACTGAAATATTCTTAAGTGTGGGTACACACAAGTGAGCTTTTCCCACAGAAAAGGTAAAACCTTGAGAGATGATGACTGAAATATAGCTCAACTTGGAACTTGAAAGTCGCACAGGTAGAACATGAACTTGGTGATTTTGATGCAGTAGCTAGAGGATAGCTGGTTACATACCGAAATGTATTGCTGCAATTTTCACTCCTGCTGGCAATCTCAGACAGACCTAGGACAGAGTGGACCTAGAATTGGAGCTGCCTTCTCCTTACAAGGGCTTGCATGAGATCCAGGAGGAAACAAACCGGTACAGTGCGTATGTAAGCTTACATGACTGATTCTGTTTTGCTACACCAGTGAGTTTTCTATAGAAATGGAGAATCCAGTACCG
>NW_009647949.1:317805-323286 GCF_000708025.1 Charadrius vociferus | reverse complement strand
TTTACTGGTTCTAATACATATCAGCATTAGAAATCTCTGGGTTACCTTTTTTTTTTTTTTTTTAAATATGGGATGGCTTAAAGGCTTTGTGTGTTTCATTTGTACCATGCAAGCTGTCAAGCACCACAGCTGAAGAGAAGAAAGAATGCAGAGAATCCATACTAAGTTTTAATTTTACTTAAAAGCAGGCACAGGATTTGTTCAGAGAGCTTTATTATTGGGTGAGGAGTTAAGGTAATTACAGCAGTGGGGCAGAAGGCCAGAAGATGATGGAGAAATCTAATACCAGGAACCATTTAGGTTTAGAGAGTACTTTGGGTTATTTTTTAAAATACACTACCCACCTCCCAATAACCTCCTCCATATTTGGGGGAATTTAAACACAATATAATTACTGCACCTTGTGTGTTAACATATATAACAAGATTAACTATATTGCAGTTTGCACTCTCTCACATTTACAAAGTGTGTAAAGGAAAGGGAATTGGCTGAAGCCAATGAAACAGAAGAGGTTAAAATCAGTAGCTGGAAAATGAAAGAGCTGTAAGACGTTCTGCAAGGGTTTTTACTGTGAAAACATTCATGCCTGATTTGAATCTGGAACAGGAAAGTCATTTGTTTGGACTTCAAGGTAGGTTTCCTGTCTCAAATCGGCAAGTTATACCTGTCCAGAAAAACACTTAAGCCCATTCTTTGCCTCAGGTTTCAATACAGCGTAAAGTTTAAGCAAGTGGTTGAAAGGTATCCTGAATAAAGATGGACTTTAGCGAGAGACTAGATGTTTTGCTGAATCAAGACCCTAAAGACATGCAGTGACTACATACCCGTATTATATAAATCTTAAGAAAAGCAGATTACTTTTTTTATCATTACTTTCTACTGAATTTCCGACCAAGCATAGGAAACAGTGGATTTGGAGCCTCAAATGGTCTTGGCTTTCTATATTTTATGTCACAGAGTTTAGAAAAAAATTGTTTCATAAAAGAGGCATATGGTAGCCTAAATTTGTCTCCCTAGTAGGTATTGACTCAACTGTATGTCATGTGAACATATATGAGCTTTTATTCATACATTTTTAATTCTCTTATTCAGAGCACTGAAAGATCTGTAAATTGTTGACGCTATCAGTGATACACTTTTTCCAATTTAGTCAAAAGATTGATTTAATATGGCACTTTCTTTCCCAGTTTTAAAACAATTATTTAAAAAACTTCAGAATTGCTTTGGCCAGGTTAAGGTATTTTCCTTGAAGTGTAAACATTCTTCTAAGACACTTATGATCAATATAAATGAAAGGGGTTTTTAAGATACTGGGGAAAAAAAAAAAGTCTTACCAAGCCCCCAAAGCCTTATTATTTCAGTCTGTCAGATTAATACATAGCCTACAATAACGCTCCACTGTAACACAGCTCACGACGCTTTTAAAATTGAAATGCCAGGGTAGGCTGTCTCTCTCAATGGATTTCCCTTATGCAAAGGCCTTATCCAAATCCTGCGAGGCTGCTAGAACTCATGAACTGCTAAGGCACCTCTTAATCATATCCTTATCTCAACTGTCATGTTTGTTCTCTACTCCTAAATAGATGAGCTGTTAGAAAGTAAAAAAGCTGGTGCTATCTTGAAGAAAGGAAGGGAACAACCTGGAAAATCAAGAGAGTCTCAACAGAGATAGCAGAGCTGCTTGTGTACCGTGGATTGAAAAGAAAAACATCAGGGCGCAACAGCTTTTCGTAACTGCAAACATATGCAATCTAAGCAACCGGAGTTCACTACAGTCTTTGAATAATTTGACCTGGAGCACGTTTCTTTACCAATACGTTTTCTTCTACTTGAATGATTATATTTGTTTGTTATTTTAGGATTGTTCATAAATTCTGAGCTCCTAGAGCTGATGTTTCTGATTAAGAAGAGTGTTTTGGGTTTGGTTTGTTTTTTAAACCAGACTTAGAATTACACTGACATTTAAAACAGAAGGAAAAGATAGTAAACTAAAATATCAACACTTGTTTCCAACACACTCCTCCAAATAAGTATCAATAGCTGGACTACTCCTACACTGGGAACAGAAAGGGTTTTTTTAAAGCTATTACATAGTATAAGCACTCATAGTGGGATGGGGGAGACAAGTGCTGAGAACCTTCACTTGCACTATGCTGCACATTGATCACAGCTTTGGCTTTAAGCTGAGGCTCTGCAGTTGACTTCAATTCCAAATCCAGCATCATCCACTTCTCTACACCAGGCTCGTGAAATTATTGTACGACAGCACACAGCTGATAACTTTGATAGAACCGGAAAAGTACAATGCACGAATCTTGTGAAATAAGGTGAATTTATGTATTTCTTTGTCATGTTATTAATCTAAATTCTAATTGGCTTTATAGGAGAGGCTGTGGATGTCACCTCAGACTGTGAGCTTCCGAGGACTGTCCTTTGGCCAGTGAATGCTATCTCTGTTATTCTCAACCTGAAGACTGACAGACCTTCTGTCTAGAAGAATGAAAAAGAAATTGCCAGGTGAATGTTCAAGGGAAAAGTGGTGTTTTTAAAGCTGCCAATGCCACCTTTTCCCCTGTGGAAAACTAATTTTAAACTCAATTTCAGAAATAATTATGCCGGCTGATGTGGATTGGTTTTGACTGGACTTGATCTCTTACCTTTTCTAAAAAGCATTCTCAGAAAATTTCAGCATCAGGAACGTCAGTACCAAGCTGACAAGATTGACTGCACTTTGCAGAAACAGTTTTCCTGTACAATATGTTTAGAATAATTCCCCAACCCTATTTCTAATTTCACTTTCTAGCATTGAAGAATATAAACAATCTGGTGAAGGTTTTAAAAACATGAACTCATACCTTGTATGGCCAAAAAATGGGTAATATCTGAAATCTGCAGGGAAAGAAGCAAGGCTCGGAATCAACTGCACTGCTGGGCAGGCAGCTCCCTGTGCCCCACTGGCACCTGAAGCCTTGATTTGCACCACGAGAGGAGTTACACCCAGATTTTAATATTAGATAGATCCTCCTAGTTCCTGTTACAGATACATAGGAAAAGAGTTCTTTTCTGAATCTCAGTCCACAGGGATATTTTCCTAAATACATTGTTCTTTGATTTTGGAAAGGTGTTAAAAAAATATTCCAAATTAGCCACTATAGAGGAGAGAAGAGCAGCTCTAGCAACGGGCTTAGACATAGATGCAGTGTGGAGAGCTGGGGAGAGGGGAGAAAGGGCTGTGCAGCTCACTCACATGATCCCAGTGCTTAAGCATTGCAGTAAATACTGTTCATGGAGAAGTGAGAGATGGTCTTCCACTTTCCTGTGGCAAATCCCTGTTTTAGCAACTGCAGGCAAAAGGGTCAAATATTTAACTTGGTATTAAACTTAGCAAAATAAACTCAGTTTCTAGGGCACAAAAGGTATTCATGTATGTATACTGTCGTATCTGTCTGAAAGATCACGTATGGCTTAGCAAAATTTGAAACAGTTGTGCTGGACGAGTTGAAGAGCAGTGTGGTTGAGCGGGTGACTGAGAAGATCACAAATTGTCTACAGCATGGGTCGCAAAAGAGAAAGGTTTGATTAATGTACCCGAACAATTACAGTGGAGCAACCCCAACAGTACAGCGCTCTGTGATCTGATGTTCCCATTGCATCTTCTTTCTAGATGCCCCATTACCCACTTATGTAAGGGATTGTATTCATTTCTGGCTGGGTTTGGGGAAATACTATTTTATTGACAATTAACAAATGAATTTCAGCAGATTCTCAGCCCTGTATAACCTTGAATCAACATGGGACAAGTAGTAAACTTTGGACACATGCGTTTCATAGGCCATGCTGCTGGTATATAAAGAATCACAGTCTTCTCTGTTGTAGCTTATGAAAATGATTGATTCTTACTGGAATGCATATACACACCTTTATTTCTACATTTGGGGGAAGGGGACATACTGTCTTCTTTTTTCACTTTTTTCTTTTTTTTTTCCCCCATCTATTAGACTCGTTGGTGTCGTCTTCTCTCTCTCCCTGCCTGCTCCAAGCAAAGCTAGTCTCTGCAGTTGCTTACCCTGGGACTCTCTCTGTTTGACAATTTTATCTAAATGCAATCAAGAGGTTGGGTTTTTTTCTACATGTTAATACTTTCATTTGGAAAACATATTTTCAATCATTTCTGAGAATATTCACTCTTGCAATGGCAAAGTCAATTTCATTTCTTGTAACAGAACACTTAGCCTAAATTGTCACAAATAATTTAGTTCCTGCCTAGTGTATCTGTTAGGGGTTTATTAGTTTATGTCATTTTATCTCACAAGTATCACTTGGCCGGTCTGACAACTGGTGTCTTGTGGAGAAAAGTATGGACCTCTCTCACCACACCATTGCAACAGATAGTGCAGCTTTTAAGGTTTGAGATGACTATGGCCTGGCAGTTTTGTAGTTCCCTTCATACTGGAGCACACTGGAAATCACTGGTGCCTCTGGGAGTTAAGGTGGGGGGAAAAAAAGTTTTCCTCTCTCCTGATTTCTGCCCAGTACCATAGCTGAACGGGAAACTCTGAAAAGCCCACCACATCCTTTTCCCCACCAGGCCCCATTCTGGGTTGCGGGGTTTCCGACAGTTTCCTTCCGCTACAGGTGATAAAGATTACATTTAAACAATTTCTGTTTGTGACTGTATTTTGCAGAGTAGGATTACCCAAGAATAGATGGAGGGACTGTCCATTGTTAGACAGCACCTGCTCACTGCAGGGAGGAAGGAGGATCCAAGAGGTGCAGGAAGAAAGGAAATACAGGAAGAGTGAGAAAGAGTAAGGGGTGTAAGGTATCACATCTCCAAAAGACAATTGATTTACTGGATGATTTTACAAACTCATGTAAAAGTTGTCTTTTCATTTAAGATGAAACTTCCTGAATTATGGAAATTCAAAGACCTGCTTGAACGCCCCACTAAAATAAAGGATGTCTGTCTTTCTGTCGTAGGAGGAATTTGATCCCTGTTTTCAAGTCCACATGTTAGGACCCACAGGGACTCCTCACGCCGAGGCTTGCAAGGCTCCCCTCCTACGAATCGTGGCCTTGCTGGCACCGCACATTTGGCAGGGGATCCCTCCCGCAGGTGTTGGTGGCTGTCGAGCTGAGGGAGAAGAGGGCTTCTCCAGCCAGCCTACAGGCCCCTGCTCGCCTGTCAGCAGTTTGGAAAGAGAATTAGGCCGAGCTATACCTCAGAGGGATGGTGGAAATCATGTACTTTGTGTAAAGCATGAAGGAATTAAGAGAGCGCAGCAGTTACTTCTGACAGAAAGTGCCTGTCAATTTCCGCTCAGAACAACTGTTTCAGGTATCGGGGTGGCTTTTTTAATCAATCCTGCTTTTCCTAGTTTCTTTTTCCCCTTGCAGATGCTACCCTCTGTGGTGGCTGCCCTCCCTCCCTGCCTGCCTCAGCTCTAACCCTGCTTCGTTTCCAGCCGGCCTCCCCTTTCC
>NW_009647949.1:291200-316463 GCF_000708025.1 Charadrius vociferus | reverse complement strand
GCTCGGCTTGCTGGGGGGGAAAGGGAGGGAGAGGAGGGGAGGGGGGCTGGCCCGGCGCCCAGCAGGTGACAGGTGTGAGTGCGCTGGGCGAGACTCCGCCATTTGGGGATGAGTAACAGGGTGTCAGAGGTGCGATTTTTTGGTGCCTGCTTTCTTTGCCGGGCTGGCTGGGCTCGATTCCATATATAGTATATTTGGGACGTTAGTTTCCATTATTCAAGTCAGTTTAATTGTTGAGCAGAAATTCTTGAAATGGTTCTGATAAGAGGGATTTCGAAGAGAGGAAATGCATATGTTTTCTTATTCTCCTCTTCTCTGTTGCTCGTTTGTCCCCCCAAGACACCTGGGAACGCTATGCAGAGGTGTGTAGTACTTTCTCTCATTCATTGAAAGGCTTGCATTAAACGTCTGAGTGCTCAGTCCTGTTGTATGTATGAAGGCCTTCAGGGCAGGGACCTTGTGTTCTTTGTACTTTACTAGGTAGCTCAGTAGAGCCTGGTTTGTGCCCGAGACCTGTAGGTGTTTCTGTATTAATGATAGTTAGTACATACTTTAAAAAGGGATTCTGAAGGAATACTTCTCAGCAAGGAGTGGGTTTCAGGTGTGGCTTTCTAGTCAGCGTACATTTAGGATATTTCGTATTGACTGAATAAAGCTGTTTCTGAAGTTCAGCTGTAGAACACTGAAAATGGTTCTGACTTATGTAGATTTTTAAAAGACAAACATTAAATACAGAGTCATTCTTAGACTCTTCAAATTTTTTTGGTGTCGTAACTTTAGCCACCAAAACGGTACTGCACACGCACTACAGAGGGCTAGTGACTCTATAGCATTAGCACCGTATTCATGATTGGCTACGATTTGCTGAAATCGGGAATAATTTTCAGCTTAGCTAATGGTTTACCAGATAACCAGGCATTTGCATTCCATATACATATTTCAGTTACTTGTTCTTTATCTGTATAATTGTAATTGGGTTTTGTCAAACCTCATAATTCTGATATCTGCTTTTGGCAAGAGGGAAGTTCCACTGACAAATTAGGATACACATGTCATCAGCTTGAGTAAGTTCTGCCCTTCAATTTAAATGAAAGTTTCAGTCACTTATGGCTGTTATCCGTATGTTAAACTTATGGATGCTCATCTGTAGGTAGTACCTTGGCTTGTGCTGCAGCAGCATGGATGCTGATCTGACTCTCGATTTCTTTTAAAAACTAAGAAGGCCTGAGTGGTTTTTCTCATGTTGCTTCACAGGAGGGCCTGCAAGGGGGAAGAGGGGAGGAAGCCTGTTGGAGGATGTACTTAGTTTGGATCTTCCCAGTTTTGTTTCTGAGACATGTTTAGTAAAGCATCATCCCTATCATTATATGTGGGGGCAGTGCCATCTTTTTGCTATGCTATGCTACCCTAGCTTACGCCATCTTTCAAAGACTTTGTGAAATGTAAACCATTTTCCTTCTCAACATCGAGAGAAGTCAGAGGGTTCTTCTCTCTTCCTTTAAATTTGCTGATATAAAAATAGAATTCTTGAAAATGGGCATTCTTCCTATGACACTATCCTGGTAGAAACTTCTCTTTTCCAACAGTGACAGAATGGAAGAAGATAGTGTTTTTTCTTGCCATGGCATTGCTTTGAAGAATGAGGCCCTGTGTTGTTTTGTAACGGTCTTTGGCTTTATAGGTAACTGGTATGCTTTTCAAGCCTTGTAGAATTAAACCTGTCATCTGTTGAAAAGATTATTCTCAGCAAACTTAGGCCCTGTGTTGTTTTGTAACGGTCTTTGGCTTTATAGGTAACTGGTATGCTTTTCAAGCCTTGTAGAATTAAACCTGTCATCTGTTGAAAAGATTATTCTCAGCAAACTTTTTTTTTTTTGCTAGGGAGCTTAAAGAGCTTTTGGCAAACTATTTCTTTGTGAGACCATATTTTGAAACATAAAACTAGATTGTTCTTCATCCTATTGCAAGTGCTACCTCCTTATCATGATCTCCATGGTTGGAAAAACTGGAAGAAATAAGTTGGTCAGATGTGACCTCAAGTTTATGAAATGACTGTAAAGTTAGGACTGAGGTGGATCAGGCTGATCTTTTCTGAACTGCTGCAAGCGGAATGCTGAACGATGTTGCTGTTGGTGCTTTTACAGGAAATAGAACAAAAATTCCAGTGATTCAGAACTGGATTTTTTTAAAGCTATACTCAAAACTCAAATATTTAAATGATTGAAATGAAAGTTAACTTTTTTCCCCACTAATGTATACAGTGATTCAAGTTGTTTTTTTTTCTCTTTAATTGCGTGGTAGGTTATCTCAACTGGAAAAATATACACTTTCTGTTTCAAACAGGAGAAATACTGATGGATCTTCTAAAGCGTCTTGAACCCTGCTTAGCAAGCTGATCTGGATTGGTTTCCACATACTTAAATGCAGCTGTGAGAGCGAGAAAACTATCAGATTCACAAATGGATAATATTTTTTATAAACTCTTAATTGTAGTCAGAGGTTGCAGTGTAATAGTTGTTTCAGTTTCACCCTCTGTTGAGAACGCTTACCAAAAAATCACTGACATAATGCTTTCCCTGACAAAAGTTTTTCTTTTTATACCTTTATCCTAATTATAGTAAAATTAGGAACTTGTTTTTATTGAACTGATCAGCCAGCTCAACTCTCATGCAAGAAAGGGTTCCGAACAGTATACAAATCTTTACTGAGTTCTTTCTGGCTTTGTGTTATTCTGCCTTTGGATTTTGGTGTTCCTTAATCGGTAGTAATCGGGTTCTAGTGAAACTAAGTGAAATAGCTTGACATAATTAAAGTTGAAAGATCTGTGTCATTTGTACGTGGTACCCTGATGTTCTTGGAACGTGTTCATTGTTGAATGAATGGCATCACTTAGGGTGTTCTTGTTGCCATAGGTGCAGTTAAATAGTTAATATTTTTAGAATGTGTTAGATTATTATTTTTTTTTTAGTGGCAAGTAGTTAAGCATAACTTATGGTAATGTGCTAAATAAACTTCGTTTAAGTTAGTATATGGCCACAGATTTTTTTTAGAAAGAGATTCTTTTGTTTAAAATATGCATTATATTCTTAGAAAAGTACTATGTGTAATCAATTTTTGTAGCAATATGGAAAATGTATAGCTCTTTCCTGTTCTGTGCACAGATGAAGATCAAATTTCACTGTCTTTAATGATGGGTGGTTTTAAACTCATTCAGATCCTGGTTGTACTATGAGCAGAATTTAATTTTTCTATTATTTAAAAATCGATGTTTCCGGATGGATGTAAAACTTCTGCTCCCTTTCATGTTCAAAAAAGCATTAACTTAGGAACACACAGTAGTAGGAAAAAAACATAACATTTCTGTAGGTTGCATATATGAGTTTTTAAAAAAAAAATTAAAAATAAATAAATAAATAAAAAACCCAACCAAAACTGTGCACCTATTAGTCATGATATTGTCGGGCTTGCTAGAATTTACCAAAACCAGGACAAAGACACTATGTATGCTTACTTTTTTTTAGGTTTTCTTGAGTTAGATAAACACTCAAATAGTAAGTATCTAAAGCTTGTTCCAGAATTAATCAAATCTAGTGCTATGCGCACACTGGCTGGTTGGTCTGCTGGGGCCGCCAGTGGAGAAAGCAGAGTTCAACCTGCTTTTCCTCTTATTGAAAATTTGAGTTTCTTTTTTCTACAAAGCTGTCAGTTTTCACCAAATTTGTAGAAGCCTTTTCTTATCTTTGAGACTTTTGCGCCTCCTTTATAATGCACTTGAAAATTGTCGGAGGATGCAAATATGTATTAAAAGGACAAATAGAACATGTAAATGCAGTTTCTTTAAGAAACCTTAGATGATTAGATGTGCTAGAAAAGAAGTTTTTGCAATTTGGGAGTTTAGAATCGGCTGCTCTCATGTGGATAAGATGTTGAGATGCACCTATTTTCTGTGTTTGTTTTTTTTAAGAACTAGAGTTACTGTTGGTTTTTATATATTTGTGTAATGTATAAACCATGTTTAATTTGCCTTTCTAAAGACACAAATCTTGAGCAATTATGTTTTCTTTAATCCTGTATCTTAATAAAATTTGAGCTTATCAACTAATTTCAGCAAAGAAATTAGCCAAGGGGCAAGGTCTCAAAAGATTTTTGCATTTTAATAACATTTAACAAGCTTAGTTAAAATTAATGGCTTCATTGAGTAAGATCATCTCTTTAGGGGAAAGTTTTGCATGAATTGAGCAGTTACCTGTATTTAGCCTGCCAGTTGGCCAGCAAACAGTTGTCTGTGGGGTAAGAACTAGATATGAAGCTTAGTACTCTTTTCTTCAGTCAGTAGTTGGAGGACATGAGAGGTTAAGTATATTGTGGCTAGTGCTTGGAAGAGAGGGGTAAGATAATAGGCATCTGGGATAGAGGTGGAATGTGACTACTTGGAACACGGAGGGGGGGGGGGCGTGGCTGAGACAATGCAAATCTATGGGAAATGGGGCTTTGTTAGTTCTGCTATTTCTGGGACAGTGCCTTTAAGAGGAAGGTTAGCAGCAGCTGCCAGTTCTGGTTTACTAAACAAAAATCATGTTACAATACCTTAAGAAGATGAAGACTTGGGGGGGGCCGGGGGGGGGGGAAGAGAGAGAAAAAGGAAAAAAGAAAAAAAGGGTGAGATGTAAGGTAGCTGAGCAGACTGCTGGGCTGCTGAGATTGTGTTGTAACAGTGGCACACTTGACTACAGTGATAGAAATTCTTAGGTTGAGGTGGCTGTTAGATGTTGGGTGATATTTTTGCTTCCACGCACACAGAGCCTCTTCTGCTGTGCCTGTGTCTGTGTTTGTATGGGTCTGATTCAAGAGGATTGCCCTAACCCCAAGGCTGGCACAGTGCCTGTAGCAGCACAGGGCAAGAATATGCACGAGTAAGGGAGGAGTTACTTAAGCTGTGTAAGAAATACGTGTTATTCTCAAAATACTTAATCAAAAGCATTACTTTATTGTTACATCATACGTAGTTATAGTTTCTTTAGGTAACGTGACTTAGATGTTTGTCTCATGCTATTAGTGTAATTCAGTCATGCTTCTGTGGGCTGTTGCATGCAATGGAATATTTAACGTGCTCCCAGGTCTAATAGCTTTATCTGTGAAGATGAGCCATGGTAGAATCAAATTGTTTTAATAAGCCTGAAATTACTTGCGTTTTATTACAGATTTATTACAGACTAAAGATTTTATGTAATTCATTGAATCTTGAAATAAGTATTTATCTGGTATACCTCTGTTTTGTAGATAATGCTAGTAGAAATGGGTAAGAAGCCACTAGCAGACATGTGAAATACTCTTTAACAGCAAACTTTTAATTTTATTTGCTGCAGCATATCTTTATTGTTCAAGAAGATGCTTTGCTGTTATCTGGTATTTTCATAGGTGACTTGTAGAAAGATCAAGCATAAATATGTTTAAGAATTTTCCTAAGAATTATTCTCCAGGCTGTCAAAGTGAGGGCTTTAAAATACATTTTTCAAAGGAAATTGCATGTGGGCAAAAAAAAAAGCAACAAAAACCCAAAACAATAAAAAACTAACCTCATTTGTTGATCCATCTGTTTATCAATATGTTCTCAGAATGTCTTACTTTTTCAGCAGGGTAAACTAACTGGAAAAAAAATACAGTAAACTTCAGAATGTAACCACCCCACAAGCCATTAGCTCTTGTTACTGATCCGATGCCTCAAAAGCTATGACTAATATGTACATCCAGATAAATCATCTGTTTTCCTGAAGCTGTTGGGAGGATGGGGTGTGAAATCAATTTCTACTTTATACTGAAGGTTAGAAATACAGAGAAGTCTCTTCCCATGTCCTAAGCCTTATTTCCTCACGTGGAAAAAATTAACTGTTTCACCTGGGGGGGTGGAGACGGCCCAAGAAATAAAAAAAAAAAAAAAAAAAAAAAAAAAAAAGTCCTACAGTGTGGCATGTAATTGTATTCTTTGTCAGTTCATGTTGTGCTTAAACCCTTAAGAAAAGTCTTCACCTCCTTTGTGCTGTGCAACATACCTCTTTTCACACTACTTCTCTGTCTTTTTACACTCATATTTTTTTCTGTGTATTTTTTCTTGACTCTTTAAAAATCTGCCCCATGTGGAATTTATGTCCTCCAACTACCTTTTTACTGGCATCCTATCACATTTATTGGTCAGCTAGAAAACAGATCTGTTCATTCATATCCTTTCTTCTGTCTCCCCTTCCCTTGTCTAGGCAATATATGATCTATACTTTACAATTGAAACATTAGTCCCCTCTTGTTTATGCTTCTCTGGCATTCTTTTTGGAAACTTTTCTTCCTTCTTAAGAGACCAGTTCAGCACTGGTAATTTGTTTCTCATTCTGTTTCCTCTTCAGAGTATCAGTTGCTAAGTTTGCCCCTGCTCCATTTAGGCTTTCTTGAGAGGAGAGAAAAAGAAAGTGTCATGAGTTCTGTACTTGGATTTCTTTCAATTCATTCAATTGGTTCAAACTGCTAGTTTCCATTTCTTGGGACAAACCTTTGTTTTTTTGAACGGGAATAGTAGGTTATCTTTTTTAGAGAGCCTTTTTTAGTATAACAGGTTTAAGCCTGGGAACAGGGAGTCTTCAGGGGCTCAGCAAAATTATGCTTTAAAAAGGCATTTTAGGTTGATAAGTACAAAGCCGTATGTTTCACATTGGCTTATGAGGCTGCTTCAGTTAAAAATTTTGGTGTCTTGTTCCCTTTTTTTAAAAAAAAAAATACTGGTCTTGTCTGTGGTAAATAGGGATAAGATTTTTTTGTGTGTTTCAAACTGTGCATTTTAAACTGTCTTGCTGGAATAATTGGCAATACCAGATTATTGTATTCTATTTATGCTTTCGTATTGGCTAGAGAGCTTGACTTGGATTAGGCCCTTCTGTGCAAGAAACTGTATAAATATTTATTAAATAAGTCAGTCCCAGAAGAGTTTGCAGTCCTGTGAATAATAAAGTTTGTTTATCAAGATGCATATATTGGATTAGACGAAGATATTTAGCAAAGTATTTGTTATTTTTCATCTATTATGCCTGTTAGTTCTTCAGTCATTTTAAACCGTGCCAATCTTAAAATAATAATTAAAACTGTCTTTAATAGTTGTAATTCATTTAGCTGTTTTGATACATGACTTTTAATATTTATCTGAACGATTCATACAACAATTGTGAAATTACTTGATTTAGACCCTCACCAGCTTGTATTCATTGGTAGCTGCTTAGGGTACAGGTTGCTGTATCAAAGCTGGGGATCCTGTTGAAGGTTGAGACAGTGGATCACATCTATAATGCTTACAACTCAGGACTTCAGTCAGAATGAGAACATTTTTTTGTAAAATGAGTTGAATACAAGGAGACATTTGATGACTAGCAATTTTTTTTAAACTTATTTTGTGTATCTGAGTTAGGACTTAGCATGAATGTGTGCATAAAAGGGATTGCTAAAGAATTAGTTCCTGCTCCTCTACAAGAAGCACATTTTGATCTTCCTTTCCCAGGCCTAAAGTGCAACAATTTTTTTATTCCTCTTCCACGTATCTGATGAAGGAGAATAAAATAAATTGTTAGCAGAGGGAGAGAACTGTTATTTGGATTGTGGAAATTTCTGTTCTCTCCAGCCTCTTGTTTCTAGCAGGTGATGTGTTAACCAGCAAGGTTCAGAGAAAATACCCATTGTTTGTTTCTTTTTTTTCCCCTGCATGGGGTTGAAAACCCCTGTGGTTTCCAGATTGAAAGGAAAATATCAGTTCTCCCAGTAGTGCTTTCATACACATACTGTGGAGGGGAAAAAAAAATTGACATGATAATTTGTTATCTTCACTCTTCTGGTGATGTAGATGTCAAAGCTGTGAATGGTACCAGCATGGCTGCGTCATTTTGGATGCATGACAGAGTGTTACCTTTTCATAATGTAGCTGCATGCATGCAGAAGTTGCTAGTGTAGCTGCAGTTACATGCAAAATAGCGTTATTTTTCTGGAAGAGCTTCAGGCTTTACCTGGGTGAGTAGTTTTGGTTTATTGATACGTAATATGCCTTTGCTGCTGTGAAAGAAATGCTTTGACTGTTTGTCAGTATTTCTATGTAAATGAAATTCTCCTGGAGTAATATAACAAAATGGCCTTGGGATAGCAGCTTTAGAGAAAAAAAATGGAAGAATGCAAGCATTTATGAGCATCCGGGGCCAGTTTGATAGTTTGCTGTGATTGAACAGGGAAGATTTCTTTCATTGATACAAGCAACTGATCTTGGGTACTTGTCTCATCTGTCTGTGAGCCAGGTCAGTCTGTGTAGTGGGGGTTAGAAAACTAACCAGAAAAAGATGATTGCTATTTAACTGTCTTAGGTGATCTCATGAAGTAAGACTACACCCTTGATGCGGAGGAGCTGTTAGATAAGTTCAGTAGTTTCCTATAACTTCACACCGTGAAGGATGTTTTGCACTACAACAGTGACAGTGTATGGATTTGCTATCCTTTCCCCTCAGTTCACTGATGTGGTTTATAGTATGATCCCACAAATAGTTTTTTCTGCAAAACTGAGGTCTGGCAAAGAAGTAGAAGAGGTAAGAGTTGTTTAAGCTGGTATTGTTGATGAAGAAAGCCTCTCATGAAACTGTAGACCTAAGAGCGGTGTTACGATAGACAAGCAGGAAGACCGGTTCGAGAATTCATCTCTGCCCATCTGTGGCACTGCAGCTGTTTACAGGGTAACCAACTGAATCGCCAAAATGATGCAAATTAAAAGCTAGCCCTTCAAAAAGTAGGACAGAACATAGTTGAACTGACTTCACCATAGAACCCACATATGTGGATTCTGCCACTGTGTGAAATCTTCACCAGTGGCCTACCTGGGTGAACAACTGTAATCTTTCTCTTGTTATCCGGAGATAATCAAGGAGTCCTAAATGCTTTCAACAGACATGTTTTAATTATTGAGCTTTAAGTGATGGTGCCTGTAAGGATCCTAGCGGTCTTCTCTTTATCAATAAGAATGGCTAGATTTTTCTAAGGTGTTTAGTCTTTAAACGTTGTAGTCCAGTTTTGCAATGGCATAAGAAATTCAGGTCCCATTGAAACTGGTGAAAGTGTAGCTAATAGATAAGCAAGTAAACTAAGGAAAGAGAGAAAGATGGAGAGAATCATTTAGAGAAGAGTTGCAGCACTTGTCAACACGAGGAGGGATGTGGTTAAAAGGGGATAGCAAAACAGATGTTTTGTAAAGATACTGCTATTTCACCTGGGTATTACAGGGGAGTATTATTTGAGGTGGCCTAGAGTCAGAGCCTTCCGTAACCTTTAATGGTTGTGAGAGGAAGCTGGTGAATATATTGAATTGTAATCTGCTATTAGCCATATTAGTGAACATAAAGCTTCATTTAAAGATAGGTAAATTAAAATTAGCATGTAGGTGTTTTCTTTCTTTAAACTGCAGATTTTTAATGGACTTTGGCAACTACTGTTATGTTCCAGTCTGGCCTGCGTGTTCAGATTCTAGGCTGGCAGATACTAACTTTTTCAAACCAAAGCTTAATGTAAATGTCCATCTGTTTACAAAATGCTGTACAAAACACAGGTGTTTAAGCCTTATCTAGGTGTTGAAGTTTGGTATTGCTTTCTTGTTTCTTGGTTGTGTTTATTATATTGGTTTTACTTAATTTTTTTCTTGTGGATTTTAGTTTCGAGTAAACTCCCAGCAACAGAGAGCATCTTAAAGTCAAAGTACCACCTAATGGTGTTAGCAGAGTTGATGGAGCTTCTGGCTTCCTTCCTGTTGAAACTGGCCAAAAGAACAGGCCAAACTGTAGCTTGTGTTTCTTCAGTGTAGAGCCAATGGCAACTCTCCGGAATGTTTTTTCCACTCCCCATCAATGAGTAGGGAAATTCTTGCCAACGCAGATGAGATGGAGACCTGCAACTTGACTCAACATAATATAGTTCATACTGAAAAAAGTACTTTAGCTAGGAAAATATCCAGAGTTATACTAGCATGGGATCTTGTTAATTAAAAACCAGTTGTCTTCTGGTTTGAAGTTTTTAAGAATCTGAGAGCTTAAATAGTATTTCAGCTTTGTCTCTGTGACTTCAAGCTGCTGCCTGTTTGTGATAAGGGCAAGTCATCGCCTTACACTGTCGTGTCAATGAATGTTGCAGGATGCCTACAGTGACTGCTCAGACTGTCAAAATTCACTGATTTCAGAAGCACTTTCTCATTTCATATTTTACTATTGCAGTACAGCTTCTCTGGCTCTTATAGCTTTGTTTTCTGCTTACATATGTTGACTAGGATTTTAAATTGATTAAGGAGAAGCCTAGCAGTGCAGCTTTGTTTGCCTTCTGAACTTACGAATTTATTGTCACTGTTTTGTAATCCTTTGAACCTATTGTGAGAGTGAAACTATGTAATTGGAAGGAATAATACTTACTTTGCTATTCATTTATGGGGAAAAAAAATTGTCCTTTTATCATAAAATTAAAGCACAAGAGTTTTTTCATAGCTTTTTTTCTTGCCAGCTCCTGTGAAAAGTTCACATCTGCATTTTTAAATTGTGTGCCTGTAACCCGTGGCTTAGTATTTTTGCAGGACAAGCATTAGACAATTGGAATGAGTGAAAAATTGAATCCTTCTGAAATATGATGCTAAGTATAATAGTTACAAATCCTTTGCCACTTTATCTGCATGACATTGTTCATCTTATCTTTCAAAAGTCAGTCTACTTCTTTTAACAGGCCTCTTACATTTCTTGCATTTGCAACAAAGATATTAGTAGGTCTAAGTTGTGAAGAGCTATCCAGACTAGGAGAGTTACTTTTTCTCCATGGAGTTAATATTAGGTTTTTTATAAAATGGAATCTTGTCTCTCTCTTTAGTTTCCTGAAAATACCTGATATCTGTCTGTTTCTCTGGTTAGAAGATAAACACTGAGGCTTAACAATTCTTCTGACTTGTATGTACTTTTTATATTTTCAGTCTTTAACTCCAGTTGTAAAGAGAAAGATAAAACATAGCTAATTTCTTAGTTAAAGGCTATAAGGTGATATATCCAGAAAACACAGGGGAAGGTCAAAATCTGAGTGGGAAGATTAAGTGTTTAATAAAGGGAATGGGAAATTAACTCATTTTTAGAGTGATTGGCAAGTTAATAACTAATTACTAAAATGCCAAATTTTGTTAAATTTTTTTTTTTTTTACTTTTGGCATGTGTTAATATGTCCAAAGTACTGGCTGTTTCCTAATTTAAAAGGTTTGTTAGATTTCATAGTTTAATAATACATGTATGTAAGTTTTATAGAGAACCTTTTTCTATTTTTGCTGCTGGATGATAGTGTAGTCTTGATTTCTAGCTTTTTTAACAATGGTTTATTTCTGCACTTTCCCTCTGCTCCCCCCTGTCCATAGTTTACAAGAAAGGGCCTTGGAAGAGGTATAAGACATGGACAGAATCTTAGTTGCAAATGTTCTGGGTTTTTTTTATGTGGATTTTAGTCTTCTATAAATCATGCTGCTGTTGTGGGAGTCTCTCTTCTTCCCAAGTGGCGTGACAAAGTGGAGAACCTTACAATGTTAAAAGCTCTTTACTCACCTTGCGCTATGAGGCATCTTTTCTGTTCTTTCTCAACTTCCCTCTGTTGCTTTCTTCATCTGCCTTTTTCAGAGCAGGTTATTTTTATATTTTTCCTTTTGAGTATCTAGTAGTCTTGTTAGTTTGTATCTGCTGTTAGGACCTTTTTAAGGACCTGTTGTTTAAGGTAGAAAAAGTAGAAGATCCTTGTAAAAGGATTAGCAGCCATATTTTAAAAGTTGTAACAGCAGGAAACAATATGTATTGAGAAGCCTTGAGTACTGGAGGCATTTCTGCTCTTCCCAGCTTTCCCCTCTCAATCCTGTGTAAAGTGCATAAAAATAAATCGGTGGTATTAGTCCCTTACACAGCAGGAAGTGCAGTGATTGCGTCTTTCTTTCCTTACAGAAGTTGGAGAACAAGTAGCATTATCCTCTTTAAAAAAAGTCCATAGTGAAACATGGAAAATGGGGGGGGGAAAAGCAAATTTTAAAATTATGTATTAACAGTTCCTAGGTGGGAAATCTGTATTTTATTCTAGAAGAATGAAAGTATGGAAAACTACTTTGGAGCTAGAGGAACGGGTGTTTAGACATCTGTCTTATTTTCCTTGTGTATCAAATATTCTCCTTGAATAAAAACAACAGGAAAAATAAGTTGTATTGGCACCAACATGACTATTTCTATTTGACTCTTGCTGTCTGTCTGTTACCCCATCTTGGTGTGGGTTTTTTTTTCCAGGTTAATGGATTTTTATGTATTCTTCCCTACTATTATGAAGTTGGCAGGTAGTAAGTGGAAGCTAGAGGCTACCTCCCAGATGTTGCAATGGTGGTCTTGATTTTGTCCTTATATATGTTACTCTGGGAACTAACAGCGAAGAAAGAGGAAGAAAACCTCCTGGTTTCCATGACCGTGCTTCTCCCTTTCTTTTGCCCCTTTCCCTAGTAGCTGTTCTTTGAAAGAAATCTTCTGTTACCCTGGGACTTTCTGCCAGTGTAGTTTCACAGGTGAAGATAACTGCACTTAGATACAAACTCAAGCTCTGTTAGCCTAAAACTATGGCAGCCCAGCTGTAGGCCTCTTCCTAATATGGACACCCTTCATACCCAAGGGCTTCAATTCCCCTTCTAGAGAAGACGATAGACAGAAACGGGGACTTCTGTGGCCATTCTTTTCTTGGTACTGTCTTAAATAACTGAAGATTGTTCCTTCCCTACCTCTTGGTGGTAGCTTCCCTCTTGGTGGTGTCCTACCAGTCTTTCTGAAACTTCTCCACCTGCTCTCACTTCAGGTGCTGTCTTTAAAGATAGTTGTTTCCACTTAGTTGCTAACAACTCAAGGAAGTGGTTTGCTGTTATTAGCCTTTTTTGTGTTGCTTATGTAGAACTTTTATGTCTCTCCCTTCCTCTTACCCTACAGGCCCACATTGTTGGTTGATTGTAACAGCTGCCAGAGACAGCCTTGTGTGGTTGGGCTAGATACTTAAGTTCCTAAATGTTTATTCTAGTGCTAAGATAAGGTAAAATCAGAAAAGTCTCTTTTAGTGTTGAGTATGACCTTGTTTCCCCCGCGCCCCCCTGCCCCTCCTCCAAGATTGCCCTCAGGAGAAAATAAGGGGTGTGATTTGTAAATCAGTGTAAATTGGCTCTGCTCCTTTCCCTGTGTTCACACTGGCATTCATATGACTAAAAGCTAAACTAGCAGAAAATTAACACTTCCTCCGCCCCCATCCCCACCCCAGTTTTGCTCCATGAACTGGCTTGCTGCAGGACCAGATGAGTGCCAGCATTCGCTTAGATAACAGGAGGGAGAGGGGGAGTGCATGCCTAGGAGCAGGAGGAATGGCAGTGGCAGTATTGAATTGTTTTGGAACTGCATTTTAAGGAGTGGCTGAAATACCCAGCCTTACTGTCATTGAAACATTATGAGTAAATGATACATTAGTAAACAAGTAAAGTCCCTGACTAAGATGAAGAAGGAATTTATTCTTTGCCAGAGTCTGGCTTTCAGTAGGTATTTACCCAAATGCTGGATTTACTAGTGACACCTCTCTTGTCAAATAAATAATTTTTTTAAGTTTTGTAAAGAGGGGAAGAATGGTAAAGAAATTATTCAACCAGCCCAGAAGTAAAAGTGTGTGTGTGTGTGACAGTCTTTTGTGCTCCTTGATCAGGAGAGAATAGCATGAGGGTTGCTGGGAAATTAAATCTCAAAGTTCATTAAATAAACTGAGATGATTCTCAAGGTGAGTCACCCAGGGTAAATGAGAAGGTAGTGGAAGTTGCCCTGTAGTTGCTGGGTGTATGATTAGGGAACAGGACAGAAGTTGGAGCACATGGTACTTAGCTGCTTAGTTATCTGACTACATGCCCACTGGTCCAGTTGCTTAAGACCTTTCATTCTGCTTGCATCTATTTCTGTGGGAAATAGGACATGGGACTTTCTTATCAATACCTAAGTGTCTGATAGTGGTCACACATTTTTCTATTTTTACTAATCGGTAGTGATAGGTGATACTGTCATTTGTTACAAAAGATTGAAGGATTTTGAAAATGGTCAGTGTACTTTCAAGTAGTGGGTGGATCTGTTGTCTTTGCTCACTAGCCTCCTTCCACCTACCCACCTCTCAGCTGATCAAATGGCTATGGAATGGCATAAGAGACTTCACCATTTTGGAGGCTGCAGAACAAGATATCTCTGCTCATGCCTGAGGAGAGTGAGAGAGTTGGGTTTGATACTGCCTTGAGGCTTGTCTACTATGCCAGTTCCAAGTGTAATTGGAAAAACTTTCAAGTGTGGTAAAATGAAAAAAAGGAGAGTTTAATTTTGACTATAAGCCTAGCAAGGAAAGAAAAGAAAAATGCTTTTTTTCTTTAATAATTGTAGTTGTTTTCTCAGAAAAGTATGGGTACAATGAAGTACAGTGATGTACAAAGCTGAAGATGTGTTCTGTTCAATCTGCGGAAATATCTTTTAATCATAAGTTTGGTTATCTTTAAGCCTGCTGTTCTCAAAAAATATCTTTTAATCATAAGTTTGGTTATTGCACTATATCTTTAAGCCTGCTGTTCTCAAACGATTACTTATTTGAATAAACTCTTGCATGGAATTTTCCCCCAAATCCTTAAAACAACAAAAAAATGCTTGCTGCCATTAGAGCAGATCTGCTTTTACTTCATTGAAATAAGAGAAACCTATGACTGACTGCTTTAGCCAGTCACTTTCTACCTCAAAAAAAACTTTACATTTAAAAAAGAAATAATTTTATCTGACTTCTGCTCTTCAGTTTGATAAAGATTTAGACTGTAACACGTATAATAATTTTGTGTGGTATACTTTAATTGATGTGTGAAACATTTTAATATACTGACAGTGTTTATTGTCTGTATTGAAGTAGTGTGAGCATTTTGAAGTGGTATTGTCCTTACTGAAACATTTTAATTGAAGCTCTTCTTGAGCAGAAAGAAACATGCTGTATGTGGAAGGTGTAAAGAAGACTGCAGAGACTACTTTCTTTGAAAAGCTGGAGAACCTAATTTTGTGCTGGGATATTCTGAACAAACCAGTTTTTGATTAGGCTTAAATGGTTCATTTATTCTCTTACCGTTAGATTCAGCTCTCATGACACTTCTGATTCAAGATTCTTTCTTCACTTTTTAAATAAGGGAAAGGAATTGGTAGTTTTTTGTCACCAGGTTGTTTATTTTTCTATGTGTGTTTTGTTGTTTTTTGTTTGTTGGGTTTTGGTTTGGTTTTTTTTTAAAGAAGCCTGGTAATTACAGATGTTTGTAAGGGAGAGGGGTTTTGAAGTTCTTCCCTCTTTCTTCAGTAGTTAGGGATGGTGATGTTCTAATTTTCTTTGCTATGTTAAGGGACCATGATTATAGTTTTCAGGTATTTGCAATACAATTACTTAAATGTCTTGGCAACATAGTTAAATTATTTGGTTATTTCGCATGTATTGTTTATTTTTACCTTTAATGTCATGCATGGAGAACAGACATTTGCTTTTATCAATATTTGAGCAAATAGTGAGTCAGGGACATCAGACTGTACAACTGTGTGTGTAGGAAGGTCTTCTCTGATAGCCTGTTCTGAAACGTTTACTCCTTTCTTCTTGGTTCTGATCACATTTGTTTACACTTATTTTTTTTCTTTCCTTGACAAAAAGATAACTTTTTTTTTGTTGTTATTGTCCCTACATGTTAAATCCATCCTCTGACTTTGTGTAGGTAGCTGCTGAGGCGATTTTCTTTTTGTAGCTCACTCACCTCTTTGTTGGACTGAGAATGAAATTTAAAATACTGAAGACTGCTGAAATTAGAGGGGGAGAGACTGAGCTTTGAGCCTTAAAATCATGCTGGTGTCTTAATTTTTGAAGTAGATAAGAGTTAGAGCAGAGAAGCTAGTAAAATTATCTTTCAGGAGCAGATGCAGTTTCCAAGAACAGGATCGGCAAGGTGTTGCAGGCGCATGGAATTCTATATTGGGAACCCTGTAGTTGTAAACAGTACTTGGTAGGATAGTCAAGGGTAGTCAAGGACTGTTTCTAGTAGGCTTTATTCACTCACCTGTCCCCCTCCAGAAGTCTGCAGTTTACACTGAGTGTCTGCTATGTGAGGTGTTTTCTCATGAGTGATTGTTTCTCAGGACCTTTCTCCTCTCCTTCATTTTCCTGAGTGTCCTGCAAAGGAATCTGTACTGTGCTCTTTCTATACCTGTTTTTAACCTTTTTTCCTCCAGCCTGTAGTGACAGGTCTGTTTCAGACTACATCTGTAGCTGGTTTTGTCGTGCTGATTGTAGCAAGTGGAATTTCTATTATGATTGGAAAGTGAAGTTTTTTGTTGTGGTTGCTCTGACAGATGACAGAGTGGAGAAAAAGTGATGTAGGGTAATTGAAGTGTTGGTTTCTGAATATATTTGTTCTGTATTTTCTGAATATATTTTTTGTTTACTGGTAGGATGTGCATGAAGAGATGACAGGAACAAGTAACAAAAGAAACACTGTGCCAGCTTCAGTGGTTTTTCAATGAGCTGCATGATACTTAGTGTTCTTTGAGCCCCAGCTCTTGAAGTCAGAATTTGAATGTTTTTAAGACACAACCTTCTTTCCTTCAAAGCTGCAGAACGTAGCCTTCTTGTATAAAAATTCAAGATTAAAAAATTTGGGGGGTGAATTTTTTTTTTTTAAAAAACAACCAAAAACCCCAACCCCAAAACCACAAGAACCCAGGGTTTTCTAGATTAATTTTGAATGCTTCTATTATTTTCTTTTTTTTTAATCTTTGGAATAGATGGACTATGGGTGATATGTAAATGAAAGGGGAAGACAGGAGAGAAATGAGGATAGGGCTGCAAGAGTAAGACCAAGTTCCTTCCCTTCCAAATCCTTCAATCAGATAAAGTTGTCAGAATGTGTAGAAAAGCATTACGCCAAAGGTGAAACTGAAAGTCCGTGCTGAGTTTATAACTGCTCAGAGTCCTAACCTTCTAGACTGGTTTTATTCTTTTGCCTTCCATGCTGTCAGGCAGAGACTCTGTGGAGCCTAATGTCTTCCCGTAAACCTTAGCATTTTCCAAAACTTAGCCTGTAATGCTTGATCTGCTCCGTTAAAGGGTATAACTGCTGCTTGCTTTGAATGAAACAAAATGAAAGAGAGAAAAAGAAATAATACTGATAAAATTCTTTTCTTCTTTCTTGCTTGAAACCTTTCAGAAAAGCAAAGCTCATTTTTATGTGGTTGTGGCAATCTTTTTTGATGACTGTTTCTTACTTTTAAAACTGGAATTGCAAGCACTTCTAGTCAGCTTCATGCTGGTGATGACTACAATTGATGTAAAATTGTATTTGTTGTAAGGTTACAATTGTAAAACTACCCAATTGAAAATTTCGTATTCTGAAGGGTGTTCACAACTGTGTGGTAAAATACGGATCTGAGCAAGTGTGTCACCGTTGCATGTCTGGTGCCAAGCTTGAAACTGTTATTTTTGTGAATTACCGAATACCTGTTTAGCTCAATTAGTTGATATGCTTGGTTCTTGCTTTGTGACATGGACAACAGTTTGGGGTGGGTTTTTTTTCATTTTGGGGTAGAACTGTTCTGTGGTTGTGTTCACGGAGTATCTAGCACTTGGGCGAGCTTGATTTTAGTCTCTTTGCCTTAGTTCACTTGCAACTTCAGGGGACTTCATTCAAATTTTAAGGAGATTGGTGGAAAGATGAATTGGTGTTCAGAAAGTACTTTCTGTTCTCTTACCAGACTGATGGGTACTAGCCCAAAATTATGCAAGACCAAGAATTATAGGAGGTACCTAGAGTCAGCTAAGCATTTATTTTTAAAGGCTCAAGTGTCTTTAAATGTGTATGTGAAAGTGGTAAGCTTGAGAAACCAACTTTTTATGGTTTCTGTAAGCAATATTTGTATGGTTAGATATTTGTTGATGATAGCAGTAGCAGTGGTCACTTTATTTATAACTAGCAATGTGCTATTTGGCTGTTAGCTCTTGAGTTCAGCAGTCATTCTGCTTGTTCCTATAATTGGAAATAATAGAGTGCCAATCTAACAGTCCGCTCCTGTTAACAAGGGAAATATGCCCTCAGTCTGCAGTCTCCCTACGTGTGGACTCATATCGGCCCTTCTTAGGTTCTTTTTTCTAGGCAGCTCAGTTTTCTAGAGACTAATTCAGGCTCCCCCTCATCCACCAAAAAATAACTTTCTGCTGTACTAGCAAATGGACTTGCCTCTTTGAAGTGTCCAGTGACCAGAAGGGCCAGAGAGGAAAGTTACCGTGGAGGAGAAGGGAGAGTCAGACCTCCTCCGGTAGGTGGCAGCAGCAACCTGTTGAACAGGAATGAACTGGAGGTGTGAGGGGACAGAAAAATGAGGACAGGTATATGATAAACGGGTGAAGAAAGTTCAGTTAAGGTAATTTGCCAGCTTTTAATAAACGATGTTCTGTTAAAGGAAGTTGTGATGCAGAACACTTAACTTGAGGACACTTAACAAAAGAGCTCTAGTAGCACGTAGAAAGGAACCCCTCCAAGTGACAGCAAGCTATTGTTTGCTTAACTACCTGTTGTAGGACCTTCTGAGAAGGTAGATTAATTTAAGTGCATCTGTGTTACCATAATGATACGGTAAGACTTACGTAAGAGAAAACATGATTTTTTTTTTTTTAATAATGTGTCTTACTTTTTGTGCGTAAACAGGTAATACTTGTGTTGGATGACATATTTGGGCACAACAAAATTCATGACTCTTACCTGCTCTTATATGACTGTAATAAGGTGCTGGAAAAAGTACCTAAATAAAGTTGTATGTTTATGGGCTTCCACGGACTACAGTTTAGTATAACTGTGAGTTTACCAGAATTCACCCCATAACAGAGTAGTGCAGTGAAACCTGACCCCTGAAGGGTTGCGTTCAGGCCATATGAGAAACCATCCTACTATCTCAGGACTTCTGTGTGGTGTTTCCTTTACAGTATAGGCTGCTGCAGAGTTATACTGCAGGATGATCAGTAGTTTGAGATCATTTGGTCTAGGCCTGACAAATACACTGCTTATCATTATTTTGTGCCTCTTAATTGCTGAAATAGTGCACACTTCTGGCTAGTATTTTTATCTGAATTGATTTGGAATTGTACAACCTTAACTCCTGGGAGGATAAGCATCTATGGTGGGCTAAGTTGTATTCAAGATAGAGGGTAACTCTGTCTTAACTTGAATTAAGCCGTGTCAGTGTTTCACACTAAATAGGTATGTGCTTGAGGTTTAAAAAAAATAAAAAAAGAAAAAAAAAAAAAAGGACCAAGTCAGCAGATTTTAATGTATTATTGTTACTGGTTTGCTATATTGTATTATCTGTAGGAAGTTTAATAAAAGATCAAAATTACTAACAAGACCTGCTGCTCATGATCCATCTCTGAGAAGTGCCCTCTGCCCAGTGATGGCTGGAAAGAGTACAGTGTATTCTTGGCATTAATACTGATTCAGAATAACTTTTATAAGACTCATTCCTTAGTTACAGTATTCCTCCCTTGAAATTCTGAACTTTACTTTGAGTTAAATCTGATTGATAAACATCTGAAGTTAACAGGTGAAAAAAATGCATTTATTCCTGTATTCTCTAAGTTGATAGCATTAAAATCTAAATGCTCTGAAGAAAATTCATAGAAAGAAACTACAAAAGTTGGACTTAGCTGTTTGATACGTGCTCAATTTAAACATTTGAAAAGATACATTTGATTTATTAACTTTTCTGAGATGTGTACGGAAACTTGCTGAAGTGTGAATCATGTATGTGTGAATAAGATATGAACTTAAATAATAGACTGTTACCAAAAGTAGTGGGTTTTTTTCTTGTAAGTAAAAGCATATACTTGCTTTTGGATACTAACTGCAATCCTTTCAAAAACTGTGCTGTAACTAGAAGATGGAAGAAGATTATGTGCCAGGAATGCTGCTTTTTGAACATGGTTGAGGCACAGGTGTGTGCTCCCTGTGTCTTGCATGTCATGCTAATATGGTGTAAACCAGCTTCTGTCTGGAAGCCTTGTCCACATAGTGATAAACTTGAGCAGTTTGTATGCCAATAGCTCTTGTCCCCGAGAGTAGAAAGCACTTATATCAATAGAACGCAACCAGCAAGGGTTCATACCTTTTCATGGCCTTGTAAACATCTTTATCCAATAGTTCCTTTGGACTGAAAAACATGAGGAGTAAAGCAGATCATTAACAGAAAGGCTTGTCCTGCTGCTGAAGGTTAAAAATCTTATCAAGGAGGTAGGGTGTAGCCCTTGCACAAACAGGGTAGCTAGTGTTGTGAGACGAGTTGTATTTTTTTAGTTGTCTTGTTATTGTGTCATAGCACAGAAAATGTGCTTACATATAAAGGTGCTGTAAGCAGATATTACTGTCCTAGCTTACAGTTTATTTTCCCTTCCTTTTCCATTGCTCAGAATTTAAGAGAACAAATGCAGTAGCATCTTGCCTGTTTGCCTGAAGCGCAAAGATCCAATACCAGGTTTTGTGTGTGAACTAGTGAAAAAAAACAGTAAATGACAGAATACACTTGTTCCACACAAACAGGGGATGATGATGATGGGGGTGGCAGGGTGGGGAAGTGGGGCAGTTTCTGACTTTTATTTTAAAAAATACTAGTTTCTAAGAGAATTTCTTAAAGCCCTTGCATAGTATTTCCTGAAAAGTGCGTGGAAGCCTCTTGTGCTTTTTTTATGCATTTGTGACGTAGTATCCTTCTCTTTCATCGTGCGCTATTTGGACAATGCACTTAATCAGGCAATGCCAAAACATTTTAAAGACCAAGAGTGTAGGTTCATAAGCATTTCTTTCCATGTCAGCACCGGCATGAGCTGCCCTGACCTTAGCTTCTTATTCCTGCCTTGCCCCTCAGTTGCACTAGTATAACTAGTTAATGTTCCAGGTGGCTATGCAGCAAAGCAGATTGTGGAATTTACCATCAGAAAAATATTATTTTTAACCTGGATCGATTCCCTGACTAGCCTCACTGCTCAGCTGCACAAACAGTTGTGCCAACACAGCTGAAGTATGAAGACTGCTTAAGCTGGTACTGCAGTGGAAAAAGTGTTGTGAAACTGTAGCCTATGGCTTAATCTGTGTATTCTAGGTGTTTTGCTGGTACAGCTCTACTATGCTAGCAAAATATTCCTGACACAGATGTAGCTTTCATCAGTACAATTTATTTTGATTGTGGAATGGAGAAAAGGATAATTGTGGTGTTTGCCTTGATACTTCTGTGTTGTCAAAATATATAATATATATAACATGTCTGTCAATTCTGTATAAAAAGTATTGTTCTTTACATAAAAAACTGATTTGAACTACTACGATCATTAGAAAATGGAAGAACTATAAAATCAAGGCATCCTCTGTTTATTTTTACTGTCTACTTGGAATATATGTCATGTTGAGATAGTTGCTTCCATCTTTAGCCACATCAGTATTCCTGCAGATGATGAAATATTAATAGCAATCTTTATTTTTGAAGGTGAGGACAACAGGAATTCTTACAAGAAATGAAATTTACAATTGTTGAGTAGATGCAATAAGAAGTAAAAGCTCTGAAGAAGAGGTTTAAGATTTCAGGAGATACAGGTTTTCTTAAGAATTCCTTTTTTTTGTCACCGTGCATTTAAAAAGGTGTTCATGTAGCTATGGATCCACTCAAAATGTTTTGCTTCTTTGTCCAGAAACTTGGGCGCTCATAGTACTTGTCAAATTTCCTGCACCTAGGCAATTAGATTCTTTAATTTCTTACCTGGTTCTTCTATCGTTTTAGGTGTCAGTTTACTTCAGTTTTCAGCCTCATGCTATAAATGGGGGTGGGGGGGGAAGGCAAGTATTCTCTCTTACTTGGAATAGTTAGTTAATATTTTTTATGCTTTGCTTTTAAAATTTCTAATTCTGCATATTGCTACATGTGATATACAGTGAAGAATAATTTAAAACTTGTTACACTTCTTTCTATTCAGGTACCATTCATTCAGCTAAGGTGGGCTTTCTTAGGTCATATTTGACTAATAGTGTATTTATAGGATTTTGAAAAACTGCTACAGTATTTCGTATTTTTTAGTCTCTTTAGGTTGAAAAAGATCTATGCTCACATGTGGCTATAAAACAGTTTCATTGATTTCATTGGGTAATTAGTGTTTAGAATGCCTTCTGCTCAATTCAGCTTCAAAATACCAGTCTGGGATGGGCTTTGTAATACAGGGACAGTGGGATATCTAAGGTTTTGAAACAAACTAGTACTCTAAATGCTTCTATCAAATGTTACTTATAATCATGTAATGTTAGTGCTGAACGATTACAAATTGAGAAATGGATAGTGTTACAGTAGAAATTTGTGCTGTGTGTATTCCTTTAAGAGTTCACGATCCCTATGGCAACAACTGGAAAGAGCTTTTTCTAATTATGCAAAGTTTAAGGTTTCATTAAAATGGAGGGGGAGAAAAAAGCAACTCATAAACTGCTACATTTTGTGGCTTGGAAAGGAAAAACAGTTCTTCTTTGTAGACAGTTTTTTGCTGACTCTTTGTAGCTTTCTTAAGCACTAAAGAGAAATTTTAATATGTGGGTAGACTTACTGATCTGCACAAGAGTGAAATTGCTAAAATCACTGATACTTGAAAATTATGCAGTAGTTCAAAAGCTATGAAGAAACTCGTGCAGAATTTCTTCTAAAGTTGGAGAAAGGCACATGGGCAACTCATTTCACTGTAATAGTAGTTTCCCTTGCTCTTAAATCTATAAGAAAGATATTTCTAACTTCCAGTGTTGTTTGTAAGGGAGTTTTCTTTACAGAATTTTAAGGTATAAGAACTGTCTTTTGTCTCTTTTATGATATAAATTGAGATACAAGGAATACTTTTTCAAAAAGCAAGTTACATTTATTATTGAAGAGTTCAAGTAATTTATTGTTAATTAGTCTTTACTATGAAACATTATAGTGGATAGAATGTATTTTAATCTACTATTATACATACTAATTTTACTATTAACCCAGGCCTGGGACCATTTCATAATTCTTAATTCTAAGTTCATATAACCAAAATGGCAGTGTTCATGACAGACTTTGTTGTTCTGGAGTATGTTGGTTTGCTTTGTTCCTGGAAGATGGGGGCCTGTAACTTGCCCCTCAGGTCGATGGTATTGGTATTGACATTTAGTTTTGATTTGGCTGGAGCAATCAATCCTGTTAGGACTCACTGATGGTAAAAAGGGGTTTACTGTAATTGGGACAATGAAGCAAATGTGAGTATTTCAAAATATGTTTCAACATTGTGAAATTGAATGGCTGTAGGTTTATTAGTTTTAAATTATTTATGGTAACCTGTGTTGCATTATGACAGTCGCTGTCCTGTGCAACCTGCTGTAGGTGACCCTGCTCTGGCAGGGGGGTTGGACTAGATGATCTCCAGAGGTCCCTTCCAACCCTAACTATTCTGTGATTCTGTAATTTCAGTGGATTCTGTGGAAGACTTGCATTGCGTTTTACTTGCCTCCTTGGATGCTGTCTGTGGCCAGTTTCACTAAGCCTATCTTACAGGGACTAAAATTAGTCATGTATTTTAAACCTGTATTGCTTTCATTGCAGCATGAATTTTGACCATATTGTGCCCTTTTACATCAATGTCTTGAAAATTTGTCCAGGTGTGATTTAGTTACTTGTCATTACACACCAATCAACCAAGCTGCTATATCTCTCCCCTGTGGGTCCCAATGAAATGGTTAAGATGTCTTGGTCAGTAATAGTATTCTGTAACAATAGGGGGTGCAAGGCCTCAACATCTACAGTCTGATCTGGGTTTCAGGGATGCCTGGAATTTTGTGCTGTTTGATTCCCTCAGTGGTCCAGTCACTACAATTGCTTCTTTTTTAAAACATGTATAAGGGTACCCTGACAGTGTCAGAGTGAGGGCGTGACATTTCCAGTGGCAGATTACTGACTTCTTAAAGCTATGTGCAAGCTGTAAAGGGTAAGGAAGAAAGACATTTAAGCTCAAAAGAGGTGTAATCTTTCAATATTATTTCATAGGCTGTGGTCTCTGCTTTTGTTCTGAGGAATTCTCATGTAATGACCAAAAGTGATCGCACATCTATCTGTCTCAAGACTAATCACTAGGCTTTATGGAAGATCTGTAGGGTAACAGGAAGCCACAGCATTTCAAAATATTTTTAATAATTATTTTTTCCACCTAAGGAATTAACTATACCACCTCAGTTAAAATAACTAACCATTCATTTGCAACATGGTGGTAACTTTTATTTCATGGAAAGTGTAGCAGTTTCCATTCTTTATTGGAAAGAAGCTGCTTTTCAAGGCAGTAGGGAGAAAATGAAATTTAAAAGTCCGTCTGAAACTGTTTTGGTTTGGTTGGAGTTGTTTTGTTTGTTTGTTTTTCTTAGTTTCATAATGACTGGTGCCAGTAACAACTCATAGTAGCCCTTTTTGATATCTATATGCTCTTTCACTTACAAGGTTTACTGTTCTCTTAGTCAATAGATGTCCATCCTGCATTTATCCACAAGTGCAGAGCAAGATCTGCCAGCTGCTATGACATGGGAAGATGTGGGGCTTGACAATTTTTTTCTCAAATTGTCACTATGATATTGAAAAAGGTTTTCCACTGTCTATGCTGGCATCTAAAACTTTCCTACTATGAAAATATTGTTAGCTTTGATTTTTGGCATTTTAAAATTTGAATTTCAGATAGTTAAATGGATTTTCTGTGATGTCTAGAGAGGAC
Organism: Charadrius vociferus; assembly: GCF_000708025.1. Classification (NCBI taxonomy): domain Eukaryota; kingdom Metazoa; phylum Chordata; class Aves; order Charadriiformes; family Charadriidae; genus Charadrius; species Charadrius vociferus. The sequence goes on along the minus strand of NW_009647949.1, from coordinate 291,569 downwards.
ATTTGGGCTAGAAAGAAATAAGTCTTACTCAGATGGAGCTAAATTCCACTGAAACGTGTGAACATCTAGTTAGTGGAGAGAGATCTAAAAGTCTCTGGAAAAAAGTCGGGGCTCACATGAACTATTGATTAAGGATCTGCATAGAGTCTGAGAGTAGCAGATAAATACTTGTCACAGAAGTTTGAATTTGATGTGGGCTCAGCGTTACAAAATGTGTTGAAGGCTTGTAATTTTTCCTATAGGTCCTCCTCATAGCATATTCAGCCCCATAACTTTAATTTTTCTCTTTTCTTCGTACTTTCCTTAAGTAGGCAGCTGTCAAACTAAATGCTTTTCTCCAGGTTCTGCAGGTTGTGTGTGTTCACAAAA
>NW_009647949.1:283096-291164 GCF_000708025.1 Charadrius vociferus | reverse complement strand
AGGGAAAGAAGGGAAAATGGTATTTCTATGCTAATTATTCTGTTTCTTTTGATACCTATTTTTACTTAATTTAGAATACAATTGCTGATGCAAAAGCACCGTAAAAGCTTCAAGTTAACCTTGCTTTTAAAAAAAATGTTTCAAACAGCAGCTGTGTATCTAAATGGGCTTCAAAGTACTTCCCAATGCATTAGTCTTCTCAAAGCTTAGGCTAAAGGGCTTTTCAGACTGACTATAAGAAAGAGCATAGCTAGCATGTTGTAGGATATGATTATTCCTTCTGTTCAGCACTTCTGAGGATGTATCTGACAGACTGTCTTGAGCCTGCCATTGCAAGAAATACTGACAAAGCAAAGCAAGTTCAGCTGAGGGCAACTGAGATGCTTAGTGATATATGTGGAGAGGCTGAGGAAATTCAGCATCTTTACTGTGGGGAAGAGAGGGCTAAAGGTGGACTTATGTTTAGTCTTAAGTTGTTTTGGTGGGAATTACAGGCAAGAATGGAGGAGGCATACTCTTCTTAGGTGGTAAGCAAAATGTGAAGATATAAGTCATAGATTGCAACAAGGGAAATTCCAATTAGACATAAGGAGAAAGTTCTTCTTACTGGCGGTGATTAAACACTGGAGAAGGTTTTCCAGAAGCCTGGTGGAATCACCATTCTTGGGGATTTTCAGAATTTGGCTGGCCAAGACCCTGTGCACCTGGTTTAAACCTGAAGTTAGTCCTGCTTTGAATAGGTTTTTGGAGCTGTTGACCTCCAGAAGACCCTTCCAACCTAATTTTTTCAGTGATTCTATGAAAATGGAGCTGTTTTTTATTGCAGAGTGTTCCCAAGCTGTAGGTCCAAGTTTAGAAAACATTCCAGATCAATGCTGTTTTATCAGGGGTGCTGCTGGACGTGGTTTGAGACAGAGCAGTCTTAGTTTATATAATTCCAGTCTGTTTGAGGCTGCATAAATTGAGACTAGTGCTTCCTACAATGTGTTTTTACCTGTTTCCTAGAAATGTTGGGGGGGAGAGGGGGTTTGTTTATTTGTTTGTTTAGGCAGTCACTGCTCTTATGGACCTATTGTAGTTGTAGAATTGGTTTAATATGCAGTTCCACAGGGAGATAATAGGAGTGGAATATACAAATAGTGCAGTCATACCCCTGATCCAATGCTGACTGCTAAAATAATATAATACGTGGTTCATAACTCACTGGTCGAATTTGGCTTTAGACCTAGCCATGCTTACAGGGTCTGTAATTCAGATTCTTAATTACAGTTCTTGGAAAGTGGGTGTAATTTATGTCAGCATCTTTCATTGTTCCTCTCAGTTTAGCAGTGAAATCTTTGATTTCAGAATAGTGCAATTCCAGACTTTTTGCACAGTAGGATCTTTCAGTGTGCCCTGGTGCCTGCTGGATGTGGTACAGGTGAATGTACCCAAGGTGGTTTGAGCTCATGCAACAGCTCATTGCTGCTGAAGCATAAAGAATAATCCAACAAAAAGAAAGGTATTGTCTTCTAATAGGTTGATCACTTGAATTTGATCTGGAAAAGAGGTCAACAAATATATCATGGCCAGAGCAAGACAGATGGCAGAACTGCAGTGTCTGGGAGCAGAGTGGAGGAAGAGGGAAAGATACGTTCTCTCATGAAAGGTTTCAGTCTTCTCAGCTTTCTCATGTAGTTTCACCCTAAATCTCTAAGCACTTAATTAGTAAAGGCGCAAGCAAGGTTATCTGTTGCTGCCAGACAATTAACTAGCAGTGCAGATCTCCCGTCTCATAGGGGAAGGTTCACTCAACATTCTTATCCTCACAGTGACTGAGAATAGCGATAGTGCACTTGTTGAGTATTCCTCATGAGCAGTCTGGAAATTGAAGCTAAAAAACCCAAAATCAACTCAAGATGGTTCTGTCCTTTCCTGCCTAAGGTAGCTCGCGATCTGGACTTGTGCTACAGGAGGCAGCTCACAGATCTGATAATGTTAATGCTAGAGCTTCAATGTTCGCATCAACGATGACTGACCTTTGTACTTGGTTTGCAAATGTTCATAGAGATTTCAGGCATATATATTCAGAGGACTTTTTTTCTACTCCTCCAAAAGTAAAGTAGGCTAGATTGTTAATTCTGAAACTACTTTGAAGAGTTGAAAATCAGGAAACTCTTAGGTGGCTGACTAGCCAGGTTTCATTTGTATAGAAGCCAGCAAATTTTAGCTAAAATATTTTTAAGTAGTGTTTTCTTTTTTGGGTGGGGGAATTGGTGAAAAGGCCTTAAATAGTTTGTTCTGGTAAAACTTGAGATTACTTTTTTTTGCATTAGTATGTTCAAATAAATGTTGTTAGTTAATTAACAAAGAACAGAAAAGTTATGAACATTCAGGAAGAGTGTGATGAATGTTACTTGTGGAGTCCTTAATCTGAATGAGCACAATTCTCTTCAGCAACTTTTTTTTTTCTTTTTCCATGCATAACGTTTTTGCCATAAATCATTCTCTTAGTTTGCCAGGACTGCCAAACTGTAAGAAAAGTCCTGCTTTTGACACGTTATGGTCAGTATCATTACTATCCTGGACTGATGTTTTAAGTTACTTTATTATATTTAAATTATTTTAATTGATCAGATTGAAAAGATTTGTTCTTGAAATATGAATATATGAAATAAGTGACTTCATGCATACAGAGCAGGGTACTGAGAGCACTTTCTGAAGGGAGTATGTGGAAAGTAAAGGGGTTACTTGGAGTTACTCTTAAACTTCTTGGATTCCTTGTGGCTTTTTGTGACACATGCATTCACTACTTGGTGAATGCCAGGGAAAGTGTAATTTGATCATTGAGCCACGTTTGGTAAATACTAGTTTTGTGGGGACAGCCTGTTCTGTCCATAGGGGAAAAGCTCACTGCCAAAATCTAAAAGCTTTCTCTTTTATTTGGTTCTCTATTCTTTTGCTCTAGACTACTGAAATACAGATGTGTTACTTGTGATACTAACAGAGTCTGCATTTGTTTTAGTTGTAGTGTTTGGTCAATAAGTTTTCAAAATATACTTTTGTTGAAATCTGGCTAAATAGTTACTTTGAGAAAATATTTTGATAAATAATTTTGCAAAACTTTCTGTAACATATGATTAGTGAAACATGAAAATCTGATGTGATGCCTGTAGCCTGCTGCTGCCTAGCAACTGTTTGAATACTTTCTCAAGTCTGGTATATATGAAATAAAACTATTTGTGTTCTGTTGTTTGATGCTTGCTTTAACAGTCCAAAGCTACTTCCAGTTTCTCTGTAAATAGTGTATTTTAAAAATGAATAGCTAGTCTTCCACGCATAATTTATACTGTGGGTAAGGTTGAAAACACTAGCTGAAAGCTCTTTAAGTGTTAAGTTTGTGTTCCTTCCATTTGAATTGTAAATGAGAATAAAATACCTGTCTTGCTGGACATACTTTTAAAAAACATTCCAAAAGCTTATTTCTTTGGCACTAAATAATATTTTTTTTTCCTCTAGGGAAGAACATCAGGGAAGAAGGATAGCATTAGCATTCTGTGAAATAGTTTTTCATCTTCAGATCATAATTCTGAGAATTATTTTAGCTAGCACAACTTCTGCCAGCCTCTGTTGCTCCAGTTGGCACAAGCATTTGACTGGCAGAGCGATGAACAAGGCTGGGAAACTGATTTAGATTAAAGTTAACCTAGCCCCCCAAAAATGGGATTACTAAGTAGACTAAGATGTATTCTAAATAAGTAATCTAACTTTTCGTACATGTGCTAGCTCAAGGGAGAAAGGGGAAGTGCCAGCCGAGATACTAATGGAGAGAAAAGCAGGATCTTACCCTTGAACCCGGACCTCATACTGTCCTAAATGCCTCCTGTCCTAACCATCATACTATGCCTGGTATAAACCTGCTTAAATGGCACATATGAATGATCTTGATATTAGTGTTTCATAAGGAAACTTTGATACACCAGGAGTGATAGTTCCACAGTGTAATTTATTGACTGGTTGAATAATGATGCTGAGTTATGAATACAAGTCAAGCAACTTAAACTTCATTTACATCTTCATTGAAATATGAGTAAAATTATTTGGTTTGTAGTAATGAAGGCTTAAACTGTGAATGTGAATTCAGTGGCTTGAAAAGCAAAAATTTGTGTTATGAGGAGTATACATGACTACTACGAGGAAGTTGTGTGGTTCGTGACTATACATGACAACTACAAGGAAGGTAAACAGCTTGTTCCTTCCTCTTCTAGTGCAGTGCACTAACAGTCCAAACACAGCTGTGGGTTGGTGGTAATCCATTTTAATGCTTTGGGCAATGGCTTTCATGTAAATGGGATCACATATTCCACCACCAGAGCTTCAAACTACACTTGTATGTGGTGTATAACATACACTTTTTACATAAAGGGCACTGTTTATAATGTATAGAAAAGAACACTGATGGTGATACGTGATTAATTTATTTTGCTCTTAAATTACACAGTTTATAATTTGTAATGGCTTACAGACTTGCTCAAAATACTGTTGCTGAAGCTGTCCTTGGTATCTTTTTGCATTTCTCTGAGCAGATAACCCCTTTAAAGTCAGTAGTACTGCTCAGGAATTTTTAACTTCCAACACTTCTTTTGAGTGGTGTTTTGTATAAACCAGGCATTCTCAAAGTAGTCTGAATCTCGGTGAAATGCTACATGAATGGGGCTTCAGCGGGCTGAATCCTGGGCGGGTGTGTGTGTGTGTGTGCACATTGTATACCAGTGCTGACAGTTACTGGTTGTATGACTACCACAGATATGAGAGCCCTTGCTATAAATTTTTGCAAAATGTTACTGTTCGTCTCTAAGTGCCTGCTTAGCATATGGGGAATCAGATATTTTGATCCTGTGACTTGGAAAAATTCTTGTTGTTTCACAAGTAAGAATTGCTGCTGTGTTTTAAAATGAGATCAGCAAAGAGACTGTGTTGATAAGACTGTTCAGGAGGTATCATAGTTCAGAAGTGTGGTGTTTTGCCTAGTGATATACAAAAGAAGGATGATGAATGAGCTGGAGTATGATAAGAAGAGAGAAATTGTCTCTTTGGTTGTGTTCGAGTGTGTTAAAATCGGAGTGAGCAATTCTATTCCTGGCATTATTGTGGAGTTATTGCATGATGTTAGGCAGGACTTGAGTGGCATGCGTGCGAATACACATCATACAGCTTAATTGTGATGATACTAATTTTTTTTACTCTTCTTAACTTCCCAGTGCTTGATTATTTTTAATTTTTTTTTCAAAAGTGATGTTATTGATGTATTTCAAGTCTTTACTGGGTTAAGTCACCATTAATATAGTCTGCTCTGCAGTAGATGTATCAACTGTTGAACACTACACACCAATTAAAGATAGGAATGAAGAATAATTAAGTAAAAGTGAGATATATTTAGAATAGGTACTATTGCTAGAGTTTGGCTGTCATGATATGACTGAACCACCCTTAAATTTATAAGTAATACAGAGTATCAAAGTATTAATTTGCCTTCAGTATATTAATGCATTTTTGAGGCCTTTTATTCATTTATTGCATTGGTCTGACTTCGTTTGTAGAATGTGATGAACGGTACGTAACATGACTGTGAAGGCAAAGACCCAGCAGGAATATGCTTAATAGCAACTTTATTGTTCATAGTAGCCTTATTGTAGCAGGACATGACAGTCTTAAAGACTTCTTTGATTGTTATTATTCTAATATACCTATTGTCAGAAGCTCATTTTTAAAATTTAGGAATGAGAATTCCTCAAGCTAGAGACCTCTCTTGCTTTACCTATGAAATGTAATTGCATTTCATTGGCTGAATTAGAAACTTAGTAAAATAAGTTTCCCTCCTAATTGTATGACTTGAGGAGACTTCAGCAATGTGCTGTGACAACTGCATTCAAAAGTATAAGCATTGCCCTTGCTGCACTAATAACAACCCTTAGAGTGATAGAATAAATGAAGGATGGAGAGATCTCATGGTTGATTCTATTCTGGGATTATTACGAAGAAAACAAGATTCTCTTTAAGTCTTAGAGTAGAGGTGGTAGTTCTCTCCAAATCAGTTTTCCACACCTAGCATTTTTGTTTCTCCAGCTTCTGCTTATGGCAAGAGTTAGACTTATCCTTTATATTCCCTTATGCCCTTATAGTTACCCATACATTTCATCCTCGGTAAGAGGATTGAACGGTCAGCCTTTAGACAACCATTTGCACTCTTGTTGGCAACTCGTATGGGGCTGTACTTATATCATCTCAATTTACTTAATCTGCTTGTCTAAAACACAGCTAAAGTTATTTGTTTACCTGGTTTAATCAGATTCAAGAGACATAAAGGGAACAGGGGAAAAAAATTAAAGACCATACTTGCTGAAGGTGAACATCTTCCAAATAAGAACATGTAAGTTTCAATTTGAATTTTAAAGAACTGGAGAGAGTGTTAAAGGTGCAACTAGTCCTGAACTTGAAGCACGTGTTCACCTTTCTTTCTTTCTGTAGTCATATAAATGTTTGAGATTTAACATAAAAAAAAAGAAAAAAGGCAGTGAGATGTGTGGAAGAAAGGGATAAATCATAACCTGTATTTTGGAGGTCAATGAAACTACATTTTATATATTGTGGCTTGGCTTTTCTCCCTCCTTTCCTTCCCCTCAGCCCCATGCTGGCTAGGTCAGTTTCGTAAAGATGAGACTAGGTTTTGTTGGAGTAGGACTTTCAGGTCTTTGCTTTGTTTGTCTTTGTTTCCTATCACTGGGTGCCATTGTCTTGCTAGGCCAGCTTGTGCCAAAATATCTAGACTAGGGTTGTACAACTAAGGAAATAGAAAATTAAGTGAAAAGGCAAAAAATTGAGGATTAATTTAATGAAATCAGGGAAATAAATAGAAAAACTTCCTCATAGAACCAGGAAATAGCCTGTACATTATGCGTGCCTGAGAGGTACAAGCAGCTTATGATTTTTTTCCATTCAGTCAAAGCAGCAAGAAGGTATCATCTTAATTTTTAAAAATATTTGGGGTGAGCTTTTTTGTTTCAGAAAATCTCATTGTTGATACACTAGGTGTCTTATAACAAGATTTTAGGCCAGCATTATAAAAAAGCCATTTCTTTACTGTAAGAAAAAATATAATGCATGGATTAGAAAAAAGGACACAGCATATAATGTGAATAAGAAAACAGTTGACGTACCTTGTTACTGCTAGGATTTTTGTGAATATGTTTTTCTAAAGTAATTGTCTGCATACAAGTTGCTGTACAGCCTGACTTCAGCAAGTAGGGAAAAAAATTCTGAAGGCATTACTTAATGCATTGGATTTTGATGCAGTTAAAAGAATTGCAGTTGTCCTTGGTTTGGACGTCACTGATACAGATTCATAGAATGGTTTAGGTCTGATGGCGCCTTTAAAGATCATCTAGTTCAAGCCCCCTGCTGTGGACAGGGACATCTTTCACAGGATCAGGTTGCTCAAAGCCCCATCCAACATGTACACTTCCAGTGAGAGGCATCCACAACTTCTCTGGGCAACCTGTTCCCAGTGTCTCACCACCCTCAAAGAATTTCTTCCTTATGTCCAATACAAATGTATGCAGTTCTAGTTTAAAACCATTACCCCTTCTTCAGAGTTGTTTGTCTCTAGGTATGGGCATTTATTGAGATGCTTTGGTTCTGGAATGCTCTCCCTAAAATGCTGTCATGTTCCTTGATCTGATTTGTTTCATTTCTGGTTTACTGTTGTCAGATAATGGAACTTGTTAGCATTTCTTAGGGGTACTTGCTTTAGTACTGGTATTAAACACAGAAAGGCATCTTTCAAATACTGATCTAGTCATAAGCAAAACCACCGTAAGATTGGCTTACGTAATGGAGGCTTTGGGATTTGTGATGCTAGTGGCTGACTTCTGCATTGAACTGCTGAAGTTCAGATGTTTGCCTGGGTATGGAGGCTTTCCAGAGCTTCCTGCTGTGAATTGAATAACCCAAAATACGTATCAGAAATGGAATTACTGGGCAAGCAGCTAAAACATGGCACAACGGGGCTTGTCTTGCATATGTTTTTATA
>NW_009647949.1:278062-283051 GCF_000708025.1 Charadrius vociferus | reverse complement strand
AAGGGCACAAAGTTCACTCTCAGACTTTTCACTGTTGTGGTAATGTGACAATGGGATAAATTTACATTTAACAATTATAGGTCACTATAAATGAGAGCAAAAGCATTGTATATCATGCATGTAACTTAGCACTTCTCCAGCCTTTTACATTCTTTCATCTTTGAATTGGAAATACAGGAAAAACAGTAATGTACTTTCAGTTATGACATTGAAGATTTTTTCCAGAACTTTTTCATAGATAAGTCTGACAATTAGAGAATCACAGAATGGTCAGGGTTGGAAGGGACCTCTGGAGATCTAGTCCAACCCCCCTGCCCACGCAGGGTCACCTATAGCGGGTTGCACAGGATGGCATCCAGGCGTGTTTTGAATGTCTCCAGTGTGGGAGACTCCACCACCTCTCTGGGCAGCCTGTTCCACTGCTCTGCCACCCTCAAAATAAAGAAGTTCCTCCTCATGTTTAGATGGAACTTTTGTGTTCAAGTTTGTGCCCATTACCTCTTGTTGTGTCACTGGGCACTGTTTAAAAAAGACTGTTCCCATCCTCCTGGCACCTTCCCTTTAAGTATTTCTAAGCGTTGATAAGATCCCCCCCTCAGTCGTCTTTTCTCTAGACTAAAAAGACCCATTATTTCAGTTTTAAACCAGTTGGGTTTGAAGTGCCTCTCTGATACAGTCTTCCCACTGAGAAGGGTGTAGTAACAGTACTTTTATGTAGTTTTGAACTGAAGTGGTGACACATCTTGCTGTTCTATTTAGGATGGGAGCTAAGGTATGCGAAGTAACAGCAAGTTGCGCATAACTTTGATTTGTGAGAACCTTTGTAGCAAGGCTGTAATAAAGGCTGATCTCTACAATGGTTGTATGTTAAGGCATAAATACATTGTTTCACAGAATCTGTTGGCTCCCCAGTATGAAGCCCAACAATTGTTCTTTACCTGAGTATTTCAATGTGGATTTGATTTTCTTTCTGTTTTTTTTAAATCCAATTTAAAAATGTTTCCATCTACGTTTATTTCTCTCATAAGTCAGATTTGTCTTCTAAAAATAAATTGTTTATGTATAATTTTGAAGAGAGCTCTGAGATATTCCTGGTTGTGTGGTCTTTTAAGAGCAAAAAGCATCCTCCTCCTCCTATGTGCTGCCTCCTATATGGCGATGTCCCATGGTGGCTCTTCAGATAGTAATCATGTGCATCAGTCTCTTTTGAAAGGTTTGGTATCTAGTTTGTGTGCTGTATTGTTTTGGTTTTAAACTGGAAGCTAACAATCAAAAAGTACTGCAAAATAGAAATTGTGAATTCTTGTTTCGTCAGATGTCTGTTTCATTTAGCAGAACATTTTTAAAGAAAATACGGGCTTAGCAAATGTAAGCTGAATCTTACCTGGATTCAGTGGCACTACCATGGGACTCATGACTCTAGAGTTCAGATGGACAGCTCTGAAGCAGCCAGTCATGCTGGACTGTGGTTTTCAGTGGTGGAGTCAGAAGTCTGAAAGCTCTGCAGCTCCAGGTCTAATTGGAGTGTGGTTTCATACTATAGAGAGGGTGTTTGGAGCCAAGAGGTTTTGAGATGGGCTTCTGTGTACTTAGGCTACGGGGTAGTCCCCTTTGGCCCAGAGTCAACCATTGTAGAGGTTCCTGAAGCTATTGAATGAACTTGTCATTCATGTCCATTTTATTACTGCTGTTGGCAGTAGGTTACTGGCAAGTCCCTGAACATCTACAGCTTTTTGGGGGCAACTTGTTCTAGGAAGACTTTGATCTGATTTGGACTGAAGTCAGGTATAAAAACTGGAACTTTACAAACCGCTCTGGAGCCAGCTCTTCTTAGAATTGTTCTGTGTAGAGTAGTAATTAAAATTCATGAAAGCAGGGGGATAGAAATAAACAAACCAACGCTTTCAGGTGCTTGTTACCCTACTTGTTACTGTAGGCACAACCAGCATGTACAACAGGCTTTGTATCACAAGCGTAACACTTTTCTGACTTTGATGTACTAAGGAACTAAGGTGGACTATGACTTACCTTTCTGTTGCAGCTTTTACCAAGCTGTCTCCTACTCAGGAAACTAGGAGGTAGTAAAGCATTGGAAAGCATTTTGGACTCTCACAGCTAATGATATTCAGGAAACTAAATACAGAGAAGGAAAAGCATAGGTGGGAGCAAGGGATAGGAATAGGTGATTAAAGTTCCGATATGCAATCTTGCGGTGTGTAATAGGTGTGGTGATGCTTAAGGTACTATATTTGGAAATATCATTACAATTCAGAAGAGAGATCCTGGATTCATGGCACTTACCTGAAACTATTGGCTCAGTGTTCAGCAGCAGCCAGAAAAGCCTGCAGAGGTGTTGGGCATCATCAGAAAGATACTGAGGACATGAGAAATAGTGTCTTTTTGTTCCTATGTGAAGTCCTGCTTACCCCTCCTCTTGAGTACTGGGTGCTACAGTCCCCATGTTTCAGGATATATTGGTATTACAGAAGGTAGCTAGTGAGAAGATTTTTATTTATTTATTTTACATCAAGATGATGGCTCTTGCCTTTCAAGGGCTTAACAGACAGCAGTTTGGAGAGGCAAAGATTATAGGAGGATTTATGAGTGCAGCTTACAAATTCATGAAAGTGGTGAATGCAGTACTGTTACTCGCCAAATCCTGCAACCTTAGAACTATGTAGCACTCGAAGCTACGGACGACTGGTTAGAAAGAGTCTGAGGAAGACTTGTGTGATTTTGGTTGACTATTATTATTATTACTTTTAAATGCACAGCATAGTAAACTTCTGGAATCCTTTGCCATGGAGTGTTGTGGAGGCAGATGATTTCAGCAGGTTAAGGAATTTGAACAGATTGTCAACAGGTCTGTAAAAAGAGTAGATGGGGATCTGCTCCAATTTCCTTAATCACGCAGGTGTATATCCTAAGAGAATGAAAGGAATGTACTACAGAAAGGCTCAGGTTTACATGTTCTTTCTGAATATTGCTTTTTGTTGCCCCTTTGCAGAAAATACTGAGCTAAAATGACCATTCATTTGACTCTGGGATATTTCTTAAGTCCTTACATTAGTGCACATTGTGATCAAAGAATCTGTGAGAGATTACAGCACCTAGTTAGATTTAAACTGGTTGTTTTAAAATAACCCCTTTTTAGAAAATCATCATTTTAGAAAGACTTTGAATTTTTTCTATTTGTCAATCATCAGTCAAAACCAGACTTTAAAGGAAAGCTAGTCAATTAAGTTGAAAAGAAGAGAAAAATAACAAGCTTAATTAAGCAAATATTGCTTTTGTGTAGATTATGCCATTGTCTTCAAACTATTTTGAAATAAAGGCTGGTCATATAGGTGTGTGTTTTCCTGCCTCTTTCTTCGATTGATATTTTTTTGTTTAAGTTTTTTTCTTCCTCCACATCTCAGAACAGTTGCGCTAGAAGTAATGCATACTCTTTCAAAATACTACTACCTACATTTGGCAGTAGACTCCTGGGAGTTCACAGAGTATTATCTTTATGAAAGCTTTATGTTGCAGCCATAGGAGAAACTTGAGCATGGAGCATGCAGAAGGGAAAAAAAAAAACAAAACCTGAATACTTCACAGCTTTCTAATATTGTTAATCTGTGGAAGAAACTTGATACAATCACAGTTGGGGATGTGAAGGTTAATACTTGCTACTCAAACTTCCCCTGAATTGATAATGGACTTTTCATTCATTGGGAAGCTGACAAATGAAAGCAAGTATGTAGATGCATAGAAAAGAAGGGAATAACTCTGCTTAAAGGTGGAGCAAATTGATTACCTGATTAATATTGACACGAAGGATGCCAAGACTGGAATCTTAATACAAGCAGAATGTAGAGTTACTATGGAGTTCATTAATATAATTATCAAAAATACCCTGCCTGGGTTATGTAATGCAATTTTTACTTTGTTTAATTTCCGTATGACATCCTACAGTTGCCATGGTATGGGTGCTGCAAGATACATGCAAAACATGATTGCTTCTGAGATGGAGAAATGCTTCATCAGGATAAATTTATAAGATTCTGAGATTTAAAAGTGCAAGTTTCATCAAGTACTATATTTAAGATGCGCATGGCATTCAGTCATCTTGATTTTTATCTTCATGTATGTTCCCAGTATAACTTAATGGGTAGAGCATCTATTTTCAGATTCATGTGAATACCGAACAAATCATTGATTATTTGGTAGCAATTAACTTCACTTTCACTGTATTTATCAGGGAATAAAAATTAAGAAAAATAGCATGCTTAGGTTTATTTTTTTTTTGGTGACCTTTTCATTTCAACTTGATGAGATTAATTTGGTTCTGGAGGGGACAACTGGTATGTTCTCTTCTTAACCAGAAGGCTAACTGGTGATGCAAGGCTTTTAGTGGTTTTAGAAGAACTGTGTGGACAAGAGAGCACATGAGAAGTATTGCTTTTAAATGGTTGAGTTGCCCTTGAGAATAAGCATAGAAATAATTCAAAATGCCTTCTCAGCTGTCTTAGAGATGCTTTTCTTTCTTCACCTCTACTTCATTTCCAGTAAAAATTAACTGAAACCCTTTTTACAAATTTCAAAGCTTTCAGATCCACATTTCTGTTGTTAACATGCTGTGCAGAGAATACAGGTCAAATTTCAAACTGTCAATTATAGCAATAGCTTGAGGCAAGCCTGACAACTGTTGTGATAGGTTTTTCTCTTAACAAAACCATGCTCCTGAGGAATTATTTATAGTGATCTGAGAAACCTCACTTTTCAGGTGCTCAAGTATGAGGTTTGCTAACATATTGCTGAGCTATGAAAAAGTCAGCTATGCTTTGGTAGACTCCACAGAATGGCCTGCAGTAAAGGAGGGTAGCCTTGTGTTTTAATTAATTCTCTAAGGGGAGGGGGAGGAACTCCAAACCCAACTTATGTAAAATCCATGAAGAGAATCCTTTAATGTGCACGTTAGCATGGCTGATCTAGAAAGAATTAAAA
>NW_009647949.1:265771-278030 GCF_000708025.1 Charadrius vociferus | reverse complement strand
GGGGGGGGGGGGGGGGGGAGAGCCCCCAGCAAAAACCCCCTTATTTTATTTGCACAACATGAAGAGAGTACAATCCCAACTAACTAATTTTCCTTGAAAAAGATACTGTATAAGTGCTCATAGTTTCCAAGGAGATACCTGACAGATTAAACCTCTTTAAATGTTTTATATGTGCATACTTTTGCTGTAGGACCCATTATAGTACATTGTTATTCAGGCCAGGAGTTAGGAAGACATCATGAAATGTGTTAAATGAAAGTTTATTTCTGGACATGAATATTTGTAATGAATTTGGAGGAAGGGAAACTACCAACTCCTGCTTCAAGGTATGAATCGCTTCCAGATATGGTCACTTAAAATAGATTTTTCCATAGGAACAGGTTATTTCTTTGAATTGTTGCAGAGTTTACCATCTTTGTCTGATCTTACTCACTGCTGATTTTTTGATAGAAGTCTTTTGGTCTAATTCAATCCAGAAGTGTGTTTGGCAGAGAACTCTATCGTGCTTATTCATGATTCTGATTTTTTCAGGTTTACGGTCATGTGATGAAATCAGGCTTATATCCTCTCTCATTCTTGTTTGGATTCAGAACAGTGCAGAGTAGAGATCTAGGAAATAGTTAAATAGAAGTATCATTGTGTAGTAAATTGAGGATGAGACCAGAAACTAATTGTAATGACCTGAATTTGTTTTTTGGGTTTGTTTGTTTTTTGGGTTTTTTTAAATTAGGAGGTGGATAACTTGCGGGTTGGATAAGATGATTATTCTGTTTAAATACTGTTTAAATGGTTCAAAATAGCCATGGAAAAGTTGAGTAATGTGTTAGAGAAATTAAATTCTACTAGGAATATTTAATAATCCTGTTTCCGTCATGTAGTTCTCACACACTCTTTCTCTCTTTCTTTAAAAATATGCATTTAAAGCATTAGTGATGTTAGTGTAAGCTTTTATATTCTATTATTTCACTTTTTAATCTCCTTTGCAGAGAGAATATGGGACTGTGTTGTATTATGTTCTTGTTTCTATATTTTCTCCCTTACAAAATTACTCTAAATTTTAAGAAAAAAGCATGCGTTCAGATCACCTGATATTTGACTCCATGTAAGCGTTCAGAAAAAGTGTATTTGGGTTAGATGCAGGGGAAGACTCTCATTATTTCTTGCTCTTTCTTGCTGTTAAATTTCTAAATGTATTTTGTATTGTGGCTTCTCAGAGAATCATACAGTTTTGCTTTTATTATTATTGGGGTTTTCCTTTTTCCTGCCTGCAAGCTGTAAATTTTACAGTTAAAACTGCAGTCCTCCCTGGAGCTAGTAACCTATTTCTGTAAGGTAAATTGGCCTGACATGCAGTGGTATCTCTTGATATTTTTTTTTTTTCTTTCTTCCATTTGCTAGGTACATGTAGTGGGAGTTTCTAGTCTCACATTTAACTTGTGAGACTGCACCTGGAGTACTGCATCCAGCTCTGGAGCCCCCAACATAAGGACACAGACCTGTTGGAGTGCATCCAACTGGCTGCTGTCTCAACAGGCACTTCAGCAACCTCCACTGGTCTTGCCTTGCAACTCGTTGCATCCAATTTGCTGTCATTACAGCAGTTTTTTTGTGCACGACATCTATAATCTACACTGTTAATACTACAAGGCAATGTCCTCTTGTTTCTGCATTCACAGCACTCTTTTAATAAATACTTACAGCCAGGCTGTTTCCAGAGTAGTGGCTGACCAAAAATGGGACTTCAGTCATTGAGTGCATCATAAGTTCAACTGAAATTGTTCAATATAGCAGTTATGCTAGTATTTGCCCAATTACCTCTGATATTTCTTATGGCATGGACTGTATGTGAAGTTGCAGTAAGAAAAGATTAGTAATGAACAAGAAGTGCAGATAACATTCTAGACTGTCAGCTTCTTTGTTTAGATTTTGTTAGGTGTAATTATTTCATAAAATCAGTTTTGGCAGAATTTACTCTGAAGAACACTTGCACTGTAAGTGTTTTGTGAAAAGTCAATGTGGTATTAAGCTTAAGGTTTGTATTCAAGAATTGTCTCTGATCTGTTGAACCTGTGCTCTGTAAGAAAAAAGGACGTTTACAAATTTATTAACTAGCTATTGGTCTGGCATTACAACAGCCTAGTATTTGGCATCTGAATCGTATTTCACATTAAGTCTTGAGTTTTTTAATAAACAAGACAAGCAGTTTGTTTTGTGTCTCGTATTCATGGTTCTGAGTAGCCTTTGGGAGATGACGCATTGTTTACTTTTGTATCAATAGTTTTCACAGAATAAAGCTTCAACAGGAGCTCCATCATGTTACAGTTGCCAGGCCTTTTAAGTTATCTGGGGATCTTGCCAGTAGTCTTTAAAAGAACACAGCTAATTAATTCTTCCAGTTACTTAGTATTTCTGGCATAAGTGAGTACTAGGATCTTTGTTGTGCATGTCTGTCTCAAATCGTATAAAGTCACACTGAAGGGTTTTTTGAAATAGCTAAAAGCAGTATGTAAAAGGATAGTAAATGGACATTACTACAAAAATAACTTTATATTGTACTGCACTACAGTATTTAAAAGTTTTCCTCTGCAAGTAAACTGCTTTTAATGGTTTTAGGAAGAGTTCTTTCTCTTGAGTCACCGTTGCTGGATTTTGTTTCTGCTGATAATTAATTTCTTGACTAGATTTTTCAGTTTACTTCTGTAGTGCTGTATTGGCCTTATTTTATGCCTGAGTTTCTGAATAAAGCCAAAATGTTGCTGTCAGCAGTTTCCCTTATGTCCTGTTGGTGCCCTTTTCTTGTACAGTCTATTCACTTGCAGTCTTGGCTGTTCACTCTGGAGTTTGCGCCTTTTATTTTCCACTGGCATACGTAAGTTTCTAACAATATTCTGGGTGTCCTGCTAGGAGATTCTGAGTTCCATGGCTGACAACAGTGCTACGTTTCTGTCCCTTAGGCATGCGTCTGTCAAGATAACTTTCAGTTTCTTTAAGCTTTCCTCTGGCAAGATGGATGCTGAGTCTTTTTTATAGTTCCTTTGCAACATCGAGAATTGGGGAAAAAAATTTAATCTGTCTGTACTAAAGAGGCCTCATGAGGCTTCCTGGCCTGCCACTTCAGACTTCCTTAGGGTTTATTTGAGTTTATTAATAATCTTCAAGTATCTTTGAGCTCTGCAGTAGGTTTTTCTTTTTTAAGTGATGATTGGAGTGAGACCTTAATATTCATATGATACAAGTGCATTTTTCGTATGCTATATTGTCAGTAAAGCCATATTAGTTACCTATTATAATGAAAACTGAAGAAAAAAATTTACTTTTTTTTGGTGGATGTGGTGGGTATACTGCTTTGAGTATATTTCTCTGTGAATGAAGATAGTGGGAGCAGAGCCTATTGCGTTTATTTTCTCCCATACTCATGTTCCACCATGTTGACACATTTAATGCACGTGTACAAAAATTTCTTAGTAACTTCAGTAAAATTATAGAGTAGATGTTAATTGTAGCTCTTCCTGCGCTAACTACATGCATCTTCTTGGTGCTAAGCCACTGAAACTTAAAAGTACAGCAGCAAAATGAAAACAAGCAGTCTTCCAAGTATTGCATGCTACCACAAATAATTGGATTTTGCAGACATTTTATCTGAAGATGCAGAGAAGCTTCTCTACAGCACTTCTGAATTTTAACATAATTATTGTAATGCCTTGCTGGTTTGGCGTAATAAATGAAATTTGTGGTCAATTTTGTGTTTTATCAAGACTACAGACTGAAAAATGAGCTAGAGTACAAAGTATTTTATTGAAATTAAGCACTGGGGTGACATGAAACGTTCTGGTTTTAAATGTTTTAAATAATGTTTTTTAATCTATTCTCTGTGGTTTTTCATTAAATGAATCTTTTTCCGTGCAGTTTTTGCTGTAAGAGTGCTGTGAAGGTGCTGTTTTGCCAATCTGATGCATCAGACAAAAGATGGAGACTTACGAAGAGTAAATACAAACTTTTTAGTACTGTACAGGGAATTTGTGATGGAGAGTATAGAATGTACTGTTCTGATAATGATATTGTGTGTTATGGTATGGGTTACTTTAATGTAGGTTAGAGAAATAGGAAAAAAATTAAGAGGTCTTAGGAGGATTGGGGAGGATTAACTGTTCATTTAGCAATAAGTTTAATGGCCTGCTCGGTATAAGAGGGGAGGGGTGGAAAAATGGCATTTGGTACTGAACTAAGGTAAAACAGTTTCCTCCGTGTTAATAGAATCCTGTATTTTTCTGGACTTGCTGTGATCTTGCCAGCTTTGAATTTTAGAGAAGCATTGCAGTACAGGTATCCTTGATAAACAACTGAATTATCTAATTGCTTGATTTGTTGGTGTTCTTTTTCTCTTCTGAACAGTGTTTTTCTTAACAGTTGCTTAAAAGAAAGTGTAAGATCAATAGTGTTTTGTCACTGCTCAGATTTGTCTGGCATTCTAAACCACTGAAGAAATAACAGGTGTGTGTTTTTAGTGAGGCATGGATTCATTATTTTTTGGAATTGTGCTATCACTGCCATGGACTTGACTTTTTCAAAGTTTAGGGATGTAAGATTTCAGAGCAGTGTCAACCCAGCTCACGTTTTCTGTCCGAGGGCATGTATTTTAAACAATTGGGAGCAGCATCTCCAGTCTCCGTTAATCCAAGCTGAGGGTGGATAGCTTGCTCAAGGTGCTTTCAGGGGAGCATGTGCAGCCACCCACTCCAGGGTCTCCTCTCTGGGCTGGCTTGAGCTTGTGCTCTGTGCCTGGATGGTCAGCTCTTCCTTTGGGTTTGCTATAGCGAACAGCTGTTTGCCCCAAGACTTCAGGGACTCTTACAGTATTCTTTGTTCCCAAACCTTTATCAATTACTTGCTGGAAACCTGAGTGAATGCAAGCAGACTTTAGCATTGTTTTAACAGTAGATGCACATACTGAACATTGTGCTAGCCAATGCGTGTGAAGTGGGAGGGGAAGGGAACGCTATAGTGCTTGAATTTATGTTTAAAGACTGTTTCATGACTTCATTTTATCTTTCGCAGTTCTTATCCCTTATGTTAACCATGTTAATGTTATGTTTCACATAGCTTTTTTCTATAACAGAGTAAAAGCCTGATACTTTTTTAGGGAGGAAATAAATTACTACTTCTTGTTTCAGAAGAGGTATTTACTTGTGTTTCTTTCTGGCCAGGGTGATTTTTCTCAATTGCGTAAGCCATAATTTGCTGCTCGGGTTGGCTTTTGAGCATGGTTGCTTTTCACATGTATAGCTTGAGTTGTTCAAAACAAAATATTTTGATCCTCTGTGCAGTGTTGCAGATTCTGAGGCCTCTTAGGTGTGTCTAAACTTCAGTCTAAAGTATGACCACCGCTTGTTTAGGCGTATCCATGCTACTTTTAAATTACTGATCTTGGGGACTGATAGCAGTTGCCGCAGAGCACCTTAGGTAGCAGTTGTCTTCAGTATTTCTCTGCCCCTTTGAGATAGCACTCCCAGTATATGCAGAGTAAATTTGTGCAGGATTAGTGCAGGTGTGTCTAGTTAAACTGTAATTATATTGTAACTGTTAGTGTTAAATGTATGCTCACTACTTTTGATTTACTTTTGTAGGACTCTCACAAAATCCTCTCTTGCCCACTATTTTCACAGATCTTCATACTGGTCACCTCTTCACAGATAGTTTTTGGGCTGTGTTTTTTAATCATACAGGTCTGAAGGGAACCAGACTTCCTAGCTCCTGAAGAGTTGGGGTGCTCTGGCTCTGTTAATAAAGTGCACAGAGAGAAGGGAAGCTGAGCTTGCATAAACAGAATGTGTATTCTGGGAAGGAATCCCATAACCTGAGTTTTCATCTCTAGCAGTCTTGGCTGGTACTTTTCATACGTTAAGGTTTTTCAAAATTGTGGTACAGTTTTCAATAGTGGAATATTGTATTGTTACGTACACTGAAAACTGTGGGTAGGATCATGATCTATATTTTATCAAAACATCTCTGAGTATTCTAAGAAAAACTTCTGTTCTTGCTTGTATGTTTATGTATGTGTTGTCTCCAGCATGGGATTTATGGGTCTAAAATAATTAGCAGATGTTTACTGGAATATTCTTGTGACTTTCAGTCTTCACTATTTTATTAGCTAATAAGTTTTTTTTTCCCCGTGTGTATAGATGGAGTTTCCATCTATATATAATATATATGTATAGTTCAGTGGTCCTGGAATAATATTACGTCTGTCTTGTCATCCCTGCTGAAAATTATGTGCTCTGTGCTTTCCCATCAATTCTTTGCAGGTTTTTCTCCATCTCTTCAGTCCCAAGAGAAGTTGTAGCATTGCATTGCACTACATTACATTTGAATCACAAGTGGTGTTAAAGCACTAGAAAACTATGATTAATGCTCTCCAATTAATTTGCCACTAGTCCCCTTTTAGTGCATAGGAGTACAGAAACACAAGTACGTAGGCTCGCTTACAAAGAGAGTGTGCCAGTGGGATTGCTGAGGGGAAAAAACTTGGGCTGACAGGATCAGGGACTAGCATGTACAGGTGCTTTGTGGTACTGGAGGCAGCTCTCTGCAGGTTGTCGTGAATCAGCACATGGGGTAATAGTGCAAGTTAAATATGAGGAAAGAAAAAAAGAAAAGAAAAGCAGGTAAAGAAGGGGAGGAGAAAGTCAGTAAATGGATAGAGATGTTTGAGTAAGATTTGGTAACTTAAGAGGTAAATGAAGGTTGGTGTTTACTGGTTTGGGGTTTTTATAAACCATATGGTCACATTTATTTGTAATATTAGTTTATATGAAAAAGATACCATTCTATTGTGTAATACATAGGTGCATTCTTCCAAACTTAATGGGTAGAAATTCTTGGTAAAAGCCTATGGATATCACAGGGCCAGGACAGATAACTTGTGTAAATGTGTTGATTGCATGATGGTGATGTAATCTTATTCATAACTCGTCATAATTTCCTTCAAAGGAGAAACAGAATTAGTTGAAGACACCTGAGTTGCTTTAGGGTTATTTCCTTCTAGTCATAATGTCAGAATATGCAAGTGTGTTGGGTGAAAAACAAGTAGACAATTGCTAGTAAATCCTGAACCTTAGAAACACTGAATTTCTAGCCAAAATATCCTGATAGTAAACAGTAACAGTGATGGTAAAGGTAACAGTGTAAGTACACTCAAAAGCTGAATGAACATGATCTTCCTATTGTTGATGTGGAGTTCTTCGTGTTTACTTGTGTCTTAAATAAGTAAAAATCCTGTTCTTAAAACCATGACTTCTAATACTTTGATAAATCAAGTATTTTTTTTAGTCTTAAATATTTTATAATGTCAGTATAAAAAACGAGACAGAAGGAAATTGATCAGGAGATATGTTTATAAATGGGCTGTTTTCAAGTCTGTGAAGGACAATTAGTTAGCCAGAGATACTGCATGGGAAAATACTGACATAAAATACAGGCTTATATTTCATAATTGGAAAGGGGTTTTTTGCATGTCTTCTGGGTTTCTTTGGAGTTGGGTTTTGTTGGGTTTTGTCACATCAAAGTGCCTGCTTTCAGTGTCTTAAGGTTTTCCTTCATCTTACAGAAAATGCTGGGACAGAAGAGATGAGTACTCCCTTTATTAAGGCCTAAAACTGCCTGTTGAAAAACAATCCTGACCAGGCAACATACGAATGGCCCAAGGAAGCCAGCAAATTGATATTCAGGTTTTACATGACCTGCGACAGAAGTTTCCTGAGGTACCTGAAGGTGTTGTATCCAGATGCATGTTACAGGTCAGTGTTCTGTTAATGACTGTATGAGTAAGCAGTGTTGCTTATTTTAAGCATTATTTGTGAGTGTCTCCTTTTGAAAGCAGATTTTTTCTTTTTATTTTCCTTTTTGAGTGAGACAAATACACACAGTCAGTTTCTTCATGTTGCACAGCAAGCTAAGTGTTAAATTGGCCTCTCTTTTTCCATGTCTAATCAGGGGTGACACAAGGCAAACCAGCCTGAAAATCAGTGTGTGCATGGAGACTACCATCTTGCCAATCAGTATGCTTGTGCCTTTTGGCCATCTCAAGAGCCAGAACTAACCACGGCAAAAGGAGGGATGCAAAGCCAAGTTGAGTCCAGCAGGGACAACTTAAGGCAGTGCTACAAGAATGCAGCTGCTTTTTTCTTTCTTTTTTTTTTTTTTTTTTTTAATTGCTTTGAGGGTCAGGGCAGGTCCAGAAGCAACTTTGCTACCTGGTCTCCATCATGCTTCAAGGTAATTAGCAAGCCCTTGGCTGCACGCAGGTTGACCCCACTGCTTTCCACTCCCAGCTCCCTTGGCCTGCAGAGTCGCTGTTGGTGGCCTTACAGATCTTCTGCAGCATGGAGCATAGGAGTGTAATGTGGGCATACCCAAGTCCTCTGAGGCAGCGTGAATCACGCAGGACTTAAGTGGTTGTAGCCTAGCATTCTCTATGTTGGACCTGAGTGGGTGTGATGCATTGGTGTGCTTCTGCCCAGTGCTTCCCAGGGCTTTGGCTGCCAGATGGGCTTCATCTGTTTTGTTATAGCTTTGGAGTCCGTGCTGCTAATGTATAGATTTCTGTTAGGCTTGCAAGTAACAAAGCATTTCTGCCTGGTATTTCAGTTAGTGCTAAGGCTGTGGACTGCCATATCATCACCTTCTATCTTCAGCTATCTGTTTTCTGTACTGCCATTATCAGAGTAACTTACATGCCCATATTTTGTATCAACTTCTGCTCTACAACATTGTGTTAGTTACTTCAGCAGATAAATTAATATGCCCATCCAAAGCCTGACATAGGGACACCTGAATGCCTAGAGTTAACAAATGCTGATCAACTTACTTAACTGTGTTGCTTGAACATGTTTGCTTTACATTTTCCCGTGATCCCAAAGCATCCATACTGATTGGAACGTTTTTTTATCTGACGTATTCAACCTTTGAGTACTCTGGATAATAATAGGATTGTCTGAATTTTCATACTGATCATCAGTATACACAGCTTGATTGGAAGAAAGATGGGTCTTGAGTTCCCAGAAGCTAGCTGTCTCTGAACTGTGGCTAGGACATCTGTGGTTATGATTCAACATGCTTTATATGATAATTGTTTGTCTTGCTTTTAATATGTATTTTTATTTCTAAAATACATATAAATGTATACTTACATATGTATATGTAGTCACGCACACATGCATCCAAACATAGTATTTGTACTGTTGGGAGAAGTGTGACACTGCCAATTTAATGTTCATATTTTCAAGGCTTTATCATGACTCTCCTTTCATGCTAGAGTAAGAAGGTGTGAAAAGTGCACTTCTTTGAGAGGATTTGTTTTGATTTGCAAGAGGACAAAATTCTGCTCAGGGCTTGTGAGGTTTCAAGCTTTCCCCAGCCCTTTCTCTCGTAATTATTTAGCTGACGAGGAAATTGAACCAGACTATAAATTGCCTGTATTTGTTCTCAGGATTGTACACTGCCATTTTTATAATACTTCTCTGTAGGACTAATCTAATTCTTATACTACAAGTACAGTTTTGTTCTTCAAACATGAAGAACATTGACCTTGTTGAGCAAGGTCAATGGACTTGACAGAGTGAATGCATCAGTAATCACCTTTTGAATGTAATTCTTGATAAATTTAAAAGCTAGTGCTTGACTTTTGAGAGACTCGTCAGCCTTCATAACATTGAATACAGTGGATTATTATTTTTATAAAAAGGAGCCTTAACTGTGAAGAAAAGATACTGTACTTGACAGATATGGGAGAAGGATTTAGAATCTGAAGGAGTGTTTTAGGTCAGCTTTTATAAGAGGATTTTTCAGAAATTCTGTAGGGTAATTAATGTACCATATGTGCAGTATTGTTACACTAGAAAGCTACCTTTTTTTGTTATTAGCTGAGAGCTGCTAAGACTGATCAAGAAAATGCTGTTATGTTGGTGGTTCTTTGAAATTCCATGAGCTCTGGTTTCTCTGAATCAGCTTCTAGCTGTGCTGCTGCTCTGACATAGTGAGGTTTTTTGGTTGGTTGGGGTTTTTTTTTATCAAAAATGAAGCCTAATATGACCTCTTTAAACCAACAAATTTTGTACTTGGACTGGTGGTAAAAAAATTAGAAAGCAGAATTTGAGAGTAATTTTGCGTGTCTTTGCAATGCTGCTGGAACAGTGTCTGAATCCCGAGTTCTGCTGCCTTGTAGTTGAGCATAGTGGAAGGCGTTTCCAATAAATGCAGTAACTATGGTTTAGGGCACAGAGAAGTACTTAAGGACATTATTGGGTATAAGAAATGGTGCGTTCGCCTTGCCCCCATAATACCTGTTGTGCAAGTGTCATGTGTCAGGGTGAAGTTGTTTTTAAACCAGGAAGTATAAGATATCCCAGGAGAGAACCTGAAAGTTTAAGCAGTTACACGGTTTATAATGATAGAGGCAAGAGGCTTGCGTAGCAAGAAAAGTTTCTTCAGATCACTGTGAATTGTACAGGAAAACTATACGGATGCTTCAGTCCTGTTCTTTGACTTTTTTTTTAGCCAAACGCTTTCAGCTTGTCTTTAAAGTAAGGTTTGTAGCATTATATAATTATAATGAGAAACTGAAGGATAAACAGAGTATGCAAATGTCTTCAGGTAAATAGCCCACGGTTGAAATATCTAAACAATATCTAATACTCTAAAACCAGAGGACCACCGAAAATCTAATAGGATTAAATTTAAACCTGTGGAATCTAGGGAGTAAAAAGTTGTATTGCTTTCTTGGGCTGACAGCACTGAATGTTCCTGAAAAGTTTTGCATCCCTCCATTCTTCCCAACAAGTCTCCTGCATTCAGCTCTCCCCTTCTCCTTATTTAAAGGAGTCACTGCAGCATCACCAGTCTGTGGACATTGTCCCCTTTTGTTCTTTTTTATGTCTGGAGCATTCTATAACTACTTGCTCCTCAAGTCTACGTCCTCTCCTTGCTTCATCGTTTCCCTCCAACATTCTTATTCTTTCTTTTTTTTTCTTTCTCTTTCAGGGTGCCAACATTTTAAACTCAATTGGGACATGGGCAGAGCTAAGATGAGGGGTATTGTTTTGCTGGAATATGCTCAATTCTGCCATCAACCGGTTCTCTGATCTATAAAGAGCTAGAAGCGGTTGAAACTCTGCCTCTGCCAGCCAGAAGATGCCAGGGGTTCCATGTGCCCCCGTTTTCCCTTTGAGTTCTCCAATTTGCTCATTGACGACACTGAAATTTTGGAATTGATTGGATGCAGTCTTAAAAAAGAAAAAAAAAAATTGTCCAAAGAAATGCATTCAAGCTGAATGTAAGGGCCTTGCAAGCTTGGCCTGTTCCTTTTTGGTTTGGTATTTTTGGCCTTTCTGTTAATAATTTTAATTCACTTACATTCATGCAAAATCTGCCTTTAAGATCTTTCTAGCTTGTTTTTCTGTGGCATCCTATCTTTTTACCTTTTCTGGCTCCCTTTTCTCCTTTGCAACAAATACAAGGCTATTGTTCTTATCTTTTCTTACCCACTGTTCTGTCTGTGTGCGATTCCTTTCTTCACTACTAACTTTGATTACTTTGTCCTCTGGTGCTTATTCCAAACTAGAGCCGATGTGTGTACCATCAATTTGACCCATTTTCATATCTCTCAAGACTTTTCTGCAACAATCCTTATGGACAGTTGGCTAGTTAGGTAGTCTTTAGGGAATCCTGTTACTGTAAAAGGTTTTGTGGGTGGGTTTTTTTAAGAATTTAGAACTGCATCTGGCCTGTATGAACACATAGTTTTGGTTTTGTGGGTGGAGTTTAGCCTTGTCCCTCTCCCACTTCTGTTATGTCAGTCTTTTTTCCTTTTTTTTTTTTTTTTTTTTTTAAATCTATAAGGTAGCAATAGTCTTGCTATGTCTGCACAATCCTCTCTGACCTCTCACCCTGATGGAAGGATGAGAATTACCATCTGCTAGTTTAACAAAAGTAACTTGATACAAAGCATGTAGCATGGATCGATTTATCTTGCTTGTGTTATTCGTTAACTAACTGATAATGTTACTACTTGGCATATTCAATTTTTTTCCTTGATCATATGCATTCTTTCTAGTAACTGTTTCTGTGTGCTGGATGAATTTGATACCTATTTAGTTTTAGTAACATCTGGGCCTCAACCAGTGCTCTTCTGGCTGAAAGTATTAACCTTTATTTCTTGGGAGGGGAAGGAAGGATGGGCAGGGAGTTCTGTAAGGAAAGTGAAGTG
>NW_009647949.1:264568-265714 GCF_000708025.1 Charadrius vociferus | reverse complement strand
GTAGGAAACTAAATTGAGAAGATCTATGTACAGTATTACTAAACGTGGAAAAAGAGAAGAGGAAGCAGTTTGCTTCCAAAATGTTCTTAAAAAGCAAATCAGCTAGACTGTGGCTTTTAAGTTATCCTATTACAGGTTTTATAAAGTAACTTTGTACAAATGTAAGTATTTAAAAGCTTTGTAAGCAGTGGTTTAAAATGAAAATACAAATGTCCCTTGGGATTTCCATTAATGGTTTCATATTGCAAAAGAGTAATCCTGCTGTATTTGTATAAACTGAATTTTTACATTTCTTCTGAAGTCCTGTACAACTCCTTGGGTCAGTGTATGTGTCCCAGGAGTTCTCTGTGTAAATTTCCATTTTCAGCAGGTGATAATGCATAACTGGTATTGCAGTGTTTGGGAAAACATTTAAAATAAACATGTGCTTTGATTTATGTTTTTGATTGTTTTTAAGTTATTAACCAGTAATGCAGGTGCTGTGAATCCATTCCTTCTGTCATTTTCCCCCTCAAGCCAGAGACTTGCTGGGGGATTGTTCTGAAGATTGTTCTGAAATTGAGAAGGAATAGCAAAAGTATTCATTTCAGGTGTGTCATACTGCACAGTGTTAACTTGTCAAGGTCCAAGATCTGCCTGTCATTGCTTTAGCAGCAATGAAGACTTCTGCCCTTGGTGCCGGTGACTGAGTCGCTGTAAGCTTCATGTGCAAGCCCTTTGTGCCTGTGTAGCAGCTACACTAGTCAGCCACCTAAAGCTTTCTGTTTAATGCTACATTGTTAATTTTTCAGTGATGATTGGATGAATACATGTATATATATATAACTGTGGTGGTGTTTTATCAGTAATGTCAAACTTTCATCTGTCTCTTATAGAATAACAATAACTTGGATGCCTGTTGTGCAGTTCTCTCTCAGGAGAGCACAAAGTATCTCTACGGTGAAGGAGACCTAAGTTTTTCGGATGATTCTGGGATTCCTGGACTACGAAATCACATGACATCTCTTAATTTGGATTTGCAGTCACAGAACGTGTATCACCATGGAAGAGAAGGAAGTAGAATGAATGGAAGTAGGACTCTAGCTCACAGCGTTAGCGATGGACACCTTCAAACCAGTCAGTCCAACAATGAACTGTTTCAGCAGG
>NW_009647949.1:187649-264524 GCF_000708025.1 Charadrius vociferus | reverse complement strand
CCACAGACAGCACCTGCACAGGTTCCACAAGGATTTAATGTCTTCGGGATGGCTAATACAGTTAGTACTTCTAATCCAGGGCAGCATCTTGGATTTCACCTAGGCAACAAAGGAGTATCTAACTTGTCTCAACAGACACCAAGATTCAACCCCATTATGGTAACTTTAGCCCCAAATATTCAGCCTGGTCGCAATACCCCTACGTCTTTGCACATACATGGTGTACCTCCTCCTGTACTTAACAGTCCACAGGGAAATTCTATCTATATTAGGCCTTACATCACAGCTCCTAGTGGTACCGCTCGACAGACACAGCAGCAGCCAGGCTGGGCATCTCAGTTTAATCCCATGCACCCTCAGCAAGTCTACCAGCCTTCGCAGCCAAGTCCCTGGACTACTCTTCCTACATCCAGTACTACGCCACATACCTCATCGCAACACTCAACACAGCCAAATCAGCAAGGCCACCAGACTTCTCATGTCTATATGCCTATCAGTTCTCCTACTACTCCACAAGCACCTATGATTCATTCATCTGGTAGCTCACAATCCTCTGCTCATAGCCAATACAACATTCAGAATATATCCACAGGACCTCGCAAAAACCAAATTGAAATCAAACTTGAACCACCACAAAGAAACAATTCTTCTAAGTTGCGTTCAACTGGCCCTCGCACCTCCACTACTCCCTCTTCCCTCAACAGCCAGACATTAAGTAGAAGTCAACCCACTGTTTACATATCGGCCAGTCCTCCAAGTACTGACGAAGCGATCACACGCGGTCAGCCTAAGGTGTACATTTCAGCAAATGCCACAACAGGAGATGATCAAGTTGTGCGGAACCAGCCCACGCTTTTCATATCGACAAATCCTGGGGTATCTACCACTTCTAGGAATATGTCTGGTCAAGTAAGCATGGGTCCTGCATTTATTCATCACCATCCACCCAAGAGTCGAGCAGTGGGCAACAGCACCACTGCAACCTCTCCTCGAGTGGTGGTTACGCAGCCTAATACAAAATATACTTTTAAAATTACAGTTTCTCCAAATAAGCCCCCTGCAGTTTCCCCAGGGGTAGTGTCCCCAACCTTTGAACCTACAAACCTTCTAAACCTTCCTGATCACTATGTTGAACCAGAGGGTATCCAGCATCTTACTGACCCTGTTTTAGCACATGTGGATAGGATCAGTGATGCACGGAAATTGAGTATGGGATCTGATGATGCTGCCTACACGCAAGGTAATACTCTTAATATAAATAGTAGAGATTTCAACCAGCTTGTCAATTCAGTATGTAGATTACAGAACAGGAAACATTTGATAACCTTTGTGATGTTAATACAGTATCTTCAACTTTAGCATTCATGAACATTTCCTAAATAAATAAAAAAGCTTTATAAGCAAATCATAGATTTCTTTTTATGGTGAAGACACGTAACTGAATACTTGGAGATAAAACTTCTGTTTCTCTTAAGTAGATATGTTATCTGTTTAATGAAGTGGAGTCATAGCATCTTCATTTTTATGTTGTTCTGAAAGAAACATCTAAGCTTGTTCAATTTGTCCTGACGATTTAAAGCTACAAGTCTACTGGCAGATTTTTGAATCAGTTGAGATATTGTTTCTGCTGGATAATGTTCCCTTTTTTTCTCTTTGCGAGTGTTGTTTAAGAAGCAAGAAAAGCAGACTTAAAAAACAATTAGTGGGACAAAGTGTTGGCCTCCATGTTTCCTAATGTGTGTCTGACAATAAAATTCTGTTATGTTATAAAATGTGAGAAGGAACACAAGATGAAAGAAAGCTATTTTAAATGATCAGTGGTAATGTGAGGGTAAAACTTAAAATATGTGATATGGCAACCCAACCTGTTAATCTTTTTCTTCTGTTTTCATGTTTTAGCATGCTTTTATTGCCAACTTGATGGTCCATTAACACTCCTGTGGACTTCTTGTATAAAGATGTTGAATGAGCCTTCGGATATTTAAGTAGTATCCAGGACAGCTTGTCAAAATAATTTCTCTTTGACCTCATTGGTCCTTCTTGGACTTGGCAAGCAATTCAACGTTAAAAAACTGGCTTGTTCCACAACCACTCTAAATGTTCTTTAGATTAATTTAGACATTTTGTCTTGTGTAAGTAATTACATAATTATATCTCGGGTGGGAGAGTAATCCATCCTAACTCAATTGTCTAAAGGTTAGATGTCAAAACAAAAAAAACAATCTTCCTAGACTGTTTTATAATCAAGGAAGAGTTCAAGAACTTCAGAAAAGGATTCATCTGTAGATAAGCAAAACAAATTGCTCTCCAGAAGTGGTATTCCCTTTCCTTATCCTGAAGGGAGACTTGTGTGGCTGTTTTAGTCCTAGAAGACTTTGGACACCCAGAAATTAAGTAATTGAAATCTTGTCCTTAGGCTCTAATTACTCTTCTAGATCATAAAGTTGCTTCCCAAGTATTCTGCATTTTGGGTTCTTGTTGGGGAACGGTATCCCTTTCTCCTGTTCTGCTTTTCGGATGGGACTGACTTCTACCAGGTCTAGCTCTTCATCTGTTGTATCCCTGGTAGCGATGAATACTGTAACCTGATGTTCCTGCACAATCTTTACAGGCTGTGGGTATCAGCATCCAGTTTATCAAGCTGAGGCAAGCTTGCAATGCCTACTTCTGCTATACAGCCTAGAGTTCAAAAGTGTTGACTGGCTCATACCTAACGTGCAGCCCAGTTGTTCCTGAAGCCAAGACATAGGTGCAGTTTTTAGATTAAGTGTAGATTCATGATGTGGGTCGGCACAGCTTTAGGGACACACCATCCTTCTGTGTCTTTCAATAGTTCATATAAAGTACACTTATGCTTCTGAATTTGTTTACATTCAGAAGTGTTTGGGATTTCTGGCATGTGTTGTTCTGTTTCTGCTGCAACAAGTGTGGTATTTTTTTAAACTTTTATTATTACTTAATCTTTGGAAAGTTGAGAAGTGTGTGTTGTACGTACTTGTATGGTCTTTATATCTGGAAGTTCTAATTATTGCCTTTAAACTTGAATCTTTTACTTAGAGATGACGGGTTTTTTTCTGTTACATACTAAAAGGGATTTGAGTTACTTGATGCTTTCTGTTGTGAGGCCGTAGTCTAAGCTGCTTATAGTTTAGCCAGACTGTGCAAAAAACTGTCCGTGCTAGGTGCTTGTCTCATTTTAATTTTAGCCAGAAGAGATGAGTAGTTTCTCTGGCCATGATTGGAGAAAAATGTATTTTCATCAGCTTTTCTATTTCTGCCCAGAATGCTCCTTATCTTGGCTTGGGGTAGAAGGAATGTAAAAGGTGGAGTTGATTTGGTGTCAAAGGAGATTTCCTTTACTTTGTTCCAGTGAAATACATTCGTATACATAGTCCAACCCTGGAAAATAGAAGGTATTTTGGACCTATCTGCAAGTGCTGCTGCCTGCCATCTCAGAAGCTTTATTTCAGTTGTGGTGTATGTAGGCATTCCAGTCTCTTTCTGGGATTAGACTTCCGGTTTTCCTCTCAAGTAAGTCGCAGTGGGTAATAGAAGGCTGACAGTGCTAGGTTGAATCTCCACCTCTGACTTCGGGATGCTGAGAAACTCACTCACCAGACTTTTCAGAAGTGGTTGTTAACTGTTTTTTCTTGTTTTCTTGGATTCCAGTTTGAGATACTGTGGGCTTGCTTGTGGAAATGTTGAGAGCGCTCAACCACTGCTGAAGTCAGTAAGAATAATGCTGTGAGAAAAGTAATGCTAGGTGCATGCCCAAAAGTACAACCGAAGGAGGATGCATTTTTATGCTGACCTATTTAGTGTCAGTTCCCTGTGTGTGTACAGGAGTAACAATTCCCATTACTTAGCAGAGATTTCAAGTTAAATATAATTAGTTTTATTAATAAGAAGTAATTATCTGAGATTTCAGTATATAATTAACTTCATACTAAAGTGTCTTATGGATGAAAAACAGTGAAATCCTGTTAGAAACTGAAAATTCTGTACTCAGAAATATTTTTGTGATGTACACTCACTATGTGTGGAGTCATGTGTTAAATAGGCTAAAAAATTATTTAGTAGTTGCTTATTCTGTGTTTTCTGTGCTTTCCATCTGTATAATGGGCAGACATCCTATTAAGAAAATACATCGTTGTGCAATAAAATCTTTAGGTTGATGTTTTCATAATAGGGAGCTCAAGTCCCACAGTTGAGTGCTACTTGGCTTTTGACTGACTGACTTTCATATTATTTTCTTTACCTTGGGGAGGGAATGGTATGCATAGTTAGAGCTAATCATTGGTACCAACTATAGGTTTGTATGTGGATGTACATTTACTTAGTAATTCTTGCTACCATGTTTTTAATGTAAATATGTTAAGTGATAAACTAGTTTAGTAACTTGACATTTTGCACTGTTTCTTGGAGCTTTTTAAATTTTTCAAAAAGAAAAAAAAAGCTGCAGGAAGCATTTCTTAAAATCCTAACCAGTCCTTGCAGATCTTAACCAAAAAAAAAAAAAAAAGGCAAACCTTGAATGAGTTACAGCTGTACTCCATGCTCCAAGGGGCCTTAAGACCATTACATCATGTGATTTTAGAAAAAAATACAGCCTTATATTTGGCTGTGTATATCAGGGCCTCACTCTTGAGTGATGCTCTTTTTAAAGAAATTAAATTAAAAGAATATTGGAAAGGGAGAAAAAAAAAATCAACATGAACTGCTGAAGTTGCATATTAAATGCATATTTAAATGACTGAATTTTGTGCAGCTTCAAATACAGATTTTGAGAATGTGCACAGGCGTAAATGTGTCCTTAGAATTTCACGAACTTACTGCCACAGAGTAATTACATTGCCAGAATTCCCTTTTCCTCCATATTTGGCAAACTAAGAAATTTCAGAAATTCATAGGTCTGTAGAATAGGGTGAAATCATTGTGTTCCTAGATTAGCATTATTCTTAGAAACGCTTACAATAACAAAAGACACTCTCAGGCAATGATTGTTTAAAATTCAGATTCACAGAGGCCTTGGGAAAACAATTACGTGTACATGTTCAAACTTAGAAGTATGTTCAGTACCTGTTTGAGTAGGTCTCTAGGAAAGGAAAGGTGAACTTCTGTCCTCCAGACTTTCATGCTCCCTGTAATTACAGTGATTTACAGCCTTTTTGTGGAAAATGTGGATTTTGAATGTCAAAGGCAACAGTGGCATCTGGCAGAGCATTTGAGTGTACTCTTCTTGCCAATCTGCTAACGGGAACATGCAGAAGTTGAAAAAATTGAATATGCTTAGTGCCCTGTTTGTACATAATGAAAAAGTTGAACATGAAATCTATTGTTTGTGTTACAATAATGATGAGTCAAGGAGGTAGTCTTTGTACTTCTTTTGCTAGGATGATTATTGTAAACAGCTTTTTTTTAAGGATGTTTAAATAAACAAGTGAGGCTTTCTGGCTTGTACTCCAGGTGCCTCTAGTCTATGTAGCCTAAGTTTGGATGTGCCTGTGCTGCCTCCATAGGTGGAATCCCCTTCCTGCAAGAAGCACAGGATTATCAAAAAGGCCATTAAATGCCTCTTCCTGGACAGTGTAAACTAGATCTCGTAGCTGAATTGGGTTAGATTTGGGGATGCACTGCATTACTGCATTTTTTTCTTAACGTTTTCAGTTGCTCTGATCAACACTAGAGGGAGCTAGATGCTTAAATTGCTCTTTTCCATTATTAAATGCTGCAGTGGGATTTGGGGAGACTTTGTGTTCCCCACCCCATTTTTTCCTACAGCTACAAACTGGTATTTAAGTAAAATTACCAAATGCTCTGTGAAAGCCACCACTCGTGAAAGCCACCACCAATGTCTTGCCAGTCCTTTATCCAAGTTATTTTTAATAATAGAAGTTTAGCATAGCAATATGAAGTGATTCTTCTTCTTTCATCATAATGGTAATTTTGTAATGAACGTGTTTAAAATCTATTGTGATCTGAATTTGTAAAATGGTAAAGTAGTCACAACACTGCTAGGAGAATAAATTGGATCATGTCTGGAAAGTGATGTGAAAATGAAGAACATGTAATACTGCTGTGGGCATCCATCAGTGCCTTCTGCTCCCTGTGCAGCTCCATAGTGACAGCTCAATTTCTAAACTACAGATTAGGACAATATTGAAATGAGAAGTTGTGGGGTTTTTTTCCATTTACAAGAGTAGCTTAAAAAAAAAAAAAAAAGGCGGGGAGGAGTTCTCCAGAGATGCAGTCTTGCGTATAGTCTTACTCTTAAGGCCATGCCATGCATCCTGGAGATACTCTGGTAGCACTCTTCCTTGTTTACCATGTCTAGTGTACTGGCTGCTCACCAGCAGCCTGTATGCATAGTTTGACAGGTCTGAAGAGTTCCGAGTTTGGTCAGTAGACAACAACTGTGTTGCTGCAGGTCAGGTACCAATAACCTGGGCTTCAAGGAGTTGCCTCAGCAGTAATACCAAGGCAATGAAAACAGAAGAAGAAAAAGGGTTTGTGTTCTCCCTGCAAGAGTAGAGGCAAAGTAGTCTTTGATTTCCTTTCTTTATAGTTGCAGATACATTCGTAACTCCTGGCATTCATAAATGGGAAGAAAATCCTTCAGCTGTTTCTAAAAGGCTTTTCAAGAGGGGAGGCTGTCTTTTGAGACTGCTTACATGATGATTCCAAGTCTTCAACAAAAATCTTTATCTTGGGATTTCAGTTACTATGTTTTTATATTGCGTATGAGCACAGCTGCAACTTTAACTCTAGTCTGACTAGTGGCTACCCCAAATAAAGGTGCCTATTTATGCAAGTATCTCTAAATTGAACAAAAACAAGCAGAAACTCAAGTAGCTTTGTCATTTCAAATCTTTTGAACACATGTGACTCAAAAGCCTAGGCTGAACTTCAATAAATCCTTGCAGTTCTGTAACACTGTACAAAAATAGTTTGGCATGCTTCCTCCTTTTGAAGAACCTCTGGAAGACAAAATATACTGTGTGAATGAATGAACAGGCAGGAATTGCAGCAGAGGGCAGTTCTGCTTGCCGAAGATGTGGAAAGTGTGCTATTTTTTTCTTCTGCTCCTACTCAAGAAATCTAACCAACCGAATCTGAGTGCTTCTAATTTTTTGGTACCTGAAGAAATCATGGTGAATTAAACATCTTATTCCAGACAGAGTTTTGTTTAAACACTTCGTGAGGCAAATTCATTCTTTTAAAAATACCTTGTTATTGCTACTTTTTATATATATATATATGTGTGTGTGTGTATATATATATATAAAACATAATTTCCACAGTGCTGTAAAGGTATCCATAGTCTGTGAAAACTGATTGTGGTTTATATGAAGTAGTAATTTAATGGATGAGTGAATGGCTGTGTGGAAGTCGAAATGATTGTTGGGTTTATTTAATGAAATATTTTTTTATTTTTATAGAAAGTGATTATTGCTTGGACCAGTGTTACCTGCTCATGTGGTGATATTTAATAGTATACCTACCTTTAATGAAATAAACTCCTTAAATCATATGAATTTGATTGTGTGTTCTGCTACTGATATTCTTCATATTTTTAAAAAAATGTGGTTTAAATGCTAACTTCATTGTTTCTAAATTAGGTCTCCTCGTGCCATTTTCTTTACAAATGGTATGCAGTATTGAAATTAGAAGCTGAGCTAATAGTCCTGCACCATAGTTTAGGGATAAAATGGCATGCAATCCAGCCTGTGATAAATCTAACTGATGTTTGCCAGTGGTATTGCTTGTAGTACTTTCTGGTTTGGTTCAATTTGGTGTATCCTGCTATGACAAGAACACTGGATTATGTTCCAGTCCAACTAGCAACAAAAATAAAAATCTTGATGCTTATCTAGCATATATAGTGGTCCATATTGCAGCCATCTCTCTGAAATCTTCTTGATCCTACCTGTTTTACAATGGTTGGGCTGAACACGATGCAAGGAAACATTTGTTGTTGGTTTCTGGTAGTCATTCTTGTGTATTGGTTGGGTTCTTGAAAAGAATTACAGCTAAATTTTGCATGGTCATCATATGTTGTATGACTTTCTCATTGTATTCGTTGTTGTCTGTAATTGATTTGTGCTGTTTTGAAAAGTACAACAGTTTCTGTCCTGTGGCAGAGACTTTCTTGTAAGGAGAATGGAAAAGCAATCTGTAGCAATATTTTTTGTGTGTGTGTTTTCCCAAACGAGTAGTAACTTTCATCTTTATCTGATGTTGCCATGTGAAGGATAATAAAGAAGATAAAATGAGACTTTATGTATTGCAGCTTTACTGGTACACCAGAAGGCCAGGATGGAGCGACTTCAACGAGAACTTGAGATTCAAAAGAAAAAGTTGGATAAACTAAAATCTGAGGTCAATGAAATGGAGAATAATCTAACACGAAGGCGCCTGAAAAGATCGAATTCTGTTTCCCAAATTCCATCAGTAAGTTGAAATGTCTGTAGGCTATAAACCTAGAACACAGCTGTGGTCTGTCACAACAAATTAAAGGAACGCTTGCTCATATATTGACAGTATATTAGTGACAGGCAGTATAGCTAGAATTAAACTGGTAAACAGTGTAGTTTAGAGTAAAGACTAAATATGCATTATTTAACCACAACCTTTCAGTCCACTAATTGCTTTGTAAAGTGTTGCTTTTAAAGGCAGTCACAAAAGGTTTGACCTGGTAGTCCTTCCAGATGTTCTTAAAGGCATGATTATGTAATGTTTCAGACTACAACTTAATATTCATATTGCTTTCCACACAAGGTATTTTTTTTGGTTTTCATGTATATACCAGTCTCAAAGAACCTGATTAATGCAGTAGTTTTCAGTGCCAGAAGATCAGCCATTGATCTGGTGGACCATTGGCTGTGTCCTGACCACAATCCAAGCTGTTCCATCAGCTGTGAAGTCTGAAGAGAGAGAAGAATTCAGTGGGTCTGAAAGCTTTTTGTAAGATTGTGCTTGGATTGAAGAAAAGGTCATTATAAGGGAAAATTCTTTTGTCTTCACTTCTGAAATAGCTAAGTGCTGTCTACCTATGTGTGAATGATAACTGATAATAAAATGGGAAAACAGGCAAAAAACGTCTAACAGGCAAGTTTATTTTTTCAGCTGGAAGAAATGCAACAGCTAAGGAGTTGTAACAGACAGCTGCAGATAGACATAGATTGCCTAACCAAAGAGATTGATCTTTTTCAAGCAAGAGGTACAGTATGTCTTAGTACATCAGCAACTGTAAATGTTGATTTTTTTTTTTTTCCTTCTTCTTTCATTGTCTGCATGTATCAAAAGCATCTGTGTTATAAATGATGGGTATACACACTATTTGCAGAATCATCACATTAGTTTGAGTGAAACCATGGAAGTAATTGTCTTCTAAGCCTGTTGTTTTTGTTGGCTTTATGATTTTCCTAATCCCATGGTCATTCCTATGTCATACTTGGCTCAGAAGATAAACTTGTGATGCCATTTATTTAAGAAATGCTGAGGGGGAAATCTGATTATTTGAATATCAAAGAAGAGGGAGAAGTAGTTTTCTAAATGATACAGCCATAAGTATGCATCCATCTCCCTCTCTTGTCTTCCACTTCTTCTGTCTTGTATTCAGCCTCCCAAGTTAGCAAATACAAAGTACAGTTGTAAGTTCCAGCGTGCTGTCCTCCTTCCACTTTCCTTGTCTGCAGGGACACAGCCTTTGGTCATGAGAGTGAAATTATGAGACAGCT
Organism: Charadrius vociferus; assembly: GCF_000708025.1. NCBI lineage: Eukaryota > Metazoa > Chordata > Aves > Charadriiformes > Charadriidae > Charadrius > Charadrius vociferus. Next base: position 254,784 of record NW_009647949.1, on the reverse strand, counting down.
GAGCCAATTCAAAAGCTGCCAACAAGAGGTCCCTCTCTCTTCCTCCTTCTCTCTCTTGCCACTTACTGTGCTCTGGCTCTCTACTAGCTTTTTAGACCCTTTGCAGAGCTGATTCTGCTCGCTAGCCAAGCAAAAAATGTTGCATTGCTGGATAACTTGCTATAGCTGATGTGAGGGGGAGGCATGCGAAGGGAAAACTGAGATAGTGAGACGGAAGGGACTAATGCTTTCCACTTCCAGCAGCAGCGAACTGTTAGTTCAGTGATGGGCCACAGAAGTTCTCCTTCAATGTACCTGCAGCTAGGGAGAAAGTAGACAGGTGTACTGAATGTAATGCTGCACTAAAAACTTGACCTTAAATAGTATATTGAAATTGTGTGTGATTTTTATATCTGTTACGGTAAATTGCAGTTAGGAGTTCCTCTAAGTATTATATCTAAACATATAAAATACTGCACAGTAGATAGCATGTCTCTCTCAGTTACCGTTACAATTTAGAATAAGTTTCAGGTAAAACTTACTAATAAAATGCTGTTAAATATTTGAGTGGCAGAAAAAAATGTATTTAAGGAATTTGGTCTGCTGGATTTTGTTTCTGACTTTGTATTGCATATTTTGGGCAATAAGTGTCTTCAAGTGTATTGTTGACATCACTAATATCTCACTCGGGTCTGTATTGACTCCTTGCTATAAAAGGTGATAAGTAAATAATAGTACTGTTTCAGAATTACTTCCTAAAAATCCTGATATGCTTTCCTACCCAAGTTTATTTTTAACACTGCTGCACTTTCTTGTCTCTTTTTATTTTTAGGACCACATTTTAATCCCAGTGCTATTCATAATTTTTACGATAATATTGGATTTCTTGGTCCGGTGCCACCAAAACCCAAAGGTACTGTACTAGTAAAATTTGGATTTAATACTAATATCTGGTTTGCATCTAGTATCGAGATCTATTCTATGCATCTAGTTTAAATGTTGATTATGAAATAGATTGCTTCAAAAGCATACAAACCTTGCGTTTTATTTGTATTGGCAGTAAATATGCTTCTGTTCCTCCCCATACATACAGGGAAGAGAAGCATATTAAATTGGGTATATTTAAAGGTGAATGATATGTTGGGAGGTAGTTTAAGTAAATGGGAGCATCCGTCTTACTTTAAAAAAATGAGTGGGAGACACATTGCTTAGGGATGAGTGAAACTCACTTAGATGACTTCGTTACTGTCCTTGATGAAGAGGGGATTTATTTACATGTTACAGTAACTCAGTGTGGTTGCCCTGACTGGACTTCCTGGCTACTGTAGAGTTTATATTAGCAATTTACATAAAAGTCTCTTCTGACTTGTTAAATATAGTTTTAGATAGTTGAAGAATGCTGTCCAATAGGGCAGTCAAGATCACTGAATTTATCAATCAGTCTTGAGCATTCTGCTTGTCAGTAACTTTTGCACACTGCTTTTTGGGTTTTTTTTTCCCCTAGTGGAATTTCAAACAAAACAGTAATTACCTTTTGTATATTACATAAAGCAGAGAATGAAATTAACATGTTTGGAACAGCATCATACTATGACCTTATAGGCAGACCACCAAATGAAATAGGTGATCCACTCATGTTTCTGTGCAGTCTTCATGTCCAGGAAGTTCTCCACATAATATATGTGTGTGAGAGATTGGTCCTTGTAGTGTGCAGTAACTGTTGTTACAGAATCTCATCTTGGGGATTTCTGGCCATTCTGTATTTCAAAACAGTCTAGATAAATTAAATTGTTGTTCCTTCAGACTGTTTGTAACTCCTACAAACTGATACTGTTCTTCATGCTTTATAAGGGTTTTTTATCCTTCATTATCCAAACTAGGTAGTTTCACTAACAGCAAAGTTATATCCGTGTGCAATCCTATTGTACACATTTACAGCTGAATCATGAAGAATTTCTCAGAGGTTCTGTCAATTACGTAGTTCCCTTTACAGTAAACAAAAACTAACCTATCAAAGAAGAAAACTAAAATTAATTTTCTGTGACTAGTTGTTACCATTTACATTGACTCACAAATTTATGTTTAACAATTTGATACAACCTATCTTGAAAATGCAAAGTGAACCCTGACTGGCTTATAAACCTCTGAAGTCCCTCTTATCCTTTCTTTTTCTTACTTTCTAAGAAAGAAAGAAAGAATCACTACTGTATCTTAGCCCTTCCTCAACATAAAATAAAATGAACTGAAAATTAAAGTTTTTCAGTTTAACTATGATACAGGCTGTGACTTTCCAGAATTACTGCTGTTCACAAAAGAATGAAAAATAATTTTTTGCAGTTGTGATCAGTAGCGTTGTACTTCCTGAAGCTGTCGCTGTCATTTAGCAGCATTCACAATTGGCTAGTTGCTAATGAGATGTTCTCCAGATGAAATAATTGGTTAAAAGACTTGGCTGCAGTTGCCTAAACCAGGAACCCTTAAATTGAGGCATCACTCTTCTTTTTTCATCTTTTTCATGTCTTTTCTCTTTTCGTATTTTCTCGTTTAAAATAGTTGAAGGTTGTTGTCTAACACATAGTGCAAAAGATGCACTTGTATGCTTGGGAGGACTACTCTTTAGCGTTGCAGAGCCAGGCATTGATTTTTCTTTAGTGTATCTGACTGCTTATCTGGTTTGAGGAAGAACTGTGGATATTCATTCTAGGGTCAACACATTAAATGTGTGAAAAGGTTGCAGAGCACTTATTTCTTGCCGTAATGAATTTTAGACTGCTCCATAGAGCTCAGACTTCTAAATGTTGTGCATGTTTCCTGTGCTGAATAATTTCTAAATTCTGTCTCCTTTTCATGCAACAGCTTTGAACTGAGACGAAAAGGGAAGAAAGCAGAGTGAAGGGATGGGAAACTTGCTTTTTATAGTTTCACCTTGTGCCATTTGGCTGACTTACAATCAAGCTGTAGTCAAGGGGGTGGTAAAAAGCTGCCTCTGTCACTTGTAATAACTGTGCTGTTCTCAGAGGAACAAGATAGTTCTCAGTTACTGAAAAAAAAAAAAATCATCTCAAAATTCTTTCCATGCTGTTCTTGGTTAGTAACTGCTTATCTTATCTCTTTCATGTCACAGATCAGAGGTCCATTGTGAAAACACCAAAGACTGTTCCAGACACAGATGAAGATGAGGGAGCTCAGTGGAGTTGTACTGCCTGTACTTTTTTAAATCACCCGGCCTTAAATCGCTGTGAACAGTGTGAAATGCCCAGGCATTTCTGAGCCAACAGGCCTGGTACCTTTTGTAAAACCATAGCAATCGTACAAGGAACTATCCAGTCATTGAGGGGCAAAAAAAGCATTTATGCGTAGGATTTTGTAAAATTGAAGGTGTGACGAGATGGTATTTTGCTAATGTTAAATGTCAGTCCACAGAGCTAGTAATGCCTCGGTGTTGTGTCACAGGCAGTTGAAATTGATCGGCTGAAAGGTCATCTGCTGAAAGACTCAGTTGCCAGCTGCCTAAACCATGTACAGTATTACCAGTGTCCCAGTAAACACACACCATGTTCAGTGCTTGGGTGTTGCCCATCCTCTGCTCTGCCCCAATGTCACTACTGAATTTTGACAGGGGAAAGGAAGAGAGTGCTAGCGTTTTTGTTTTCGGAGCTTTCAGTGAAACACTACATGCACAGAGGAGATCTAAAAGGAACAAGGTTTAACTGTTTAAACTGTTTGCTGCCACATAGTGCCTTCGATAAAGGGAAGAACTTCACAAATCAGTGGTACTCCTTGCCTTGTCTTCCCTGAAAACATCTCTGTGAAGCCAGAAATCAGTACAATCACATCTAAAGATGAAAAGGAAAAACTGCATGCGTTGTCTGTACAATACACACAGTGAAATACCCCAAAGCTTTTCCTACTGTACATAGCTCTAGAGCCTGCTTTAAGTGATTTCTTTTCTTCACCTTTATTATTTTCTTGTACTTCTGTATGTATAGTGTAATAGTCTTTTTGTTAACTTTCTTTTTTTTCCCTTTGTGATTAAGCACGATCATGTCCCTTTTTTTAAGCTTTTATCTGAGAGAAGCAATGCCTTAAAATAAGAGCATTAATAAGAAACTATGCACAAAATAGCTTTCCTCTGCTCGTTCTGTACATTGCTCTTGTAAATGCTGATGATCTGTGAAGACCTGCAGATGCAGCGTGGTAAAAATGCAGGAAAAGTTGGAAGAGTTATGCATATAGTTCACTCTGTACACTGAGTTTTACGGTGGGTGACACAAGGTAGCATTTTGTCTGGCGTGAGGAAACTTTATACTAAGAAACTTTCAACCCACCAACAGATCAGCGTCCGATTTAAGCTTGCTTCATCTGCTGGGTATCTTGCAGACTCCTGAAGAGAGATTCGTTGGGGAAGTACATACAGTGCCAAAATCAACAGCAGCAGCATCGTACAGCTTTGTTCAAGGACTTTAAATGCTTTCCTGTTTTGGCAGCCAGTTTCTAAACCTGACTTTGTGGTGAAGTCTCATATTTATAGAAAACAAGGATAGCAATATTTAGGACAACTGAAATAAAGGCTGGAAAAGAGAAATCAAACAGACTTGAACACTGAAGCAACCTCAAGCATCTCTTTATTTTGATGATCTATTTTTTTAAGGAAAATATTCACATGATCGGGGATGTACGTAACCGAGATCAAGAAAACGGAATTCCAGTACAGTATGCATGAAAGATGGCACGCAAAGAATTATGTAGCAGCACTTAGCGTGAGGCTGGAGGGAGTGCTAATAATGTAGCAGGAGACAAAGTAGACTGTCACCCACTGTAAACATTTGCCAGTGGACACTTTTATTAGGAGTTTTACAAGTGATCTATGTGAATGCACAGAGGCCTTTGTTTTGAAGGCTTTGCATATTTTTTATGTGGGAGGAAAATGCCAATCCCAGGTAATTAGGCAGTAGACCCAAAGCACTTGCATTCAATGCATTTTGTTTATAAAATGAGGCCTTGTTTTTCAGCTTCATCTGCAGTTCTATGTGAAGATTGACAAATCAGTTTTTACCTGTTTATTAATAAAACCTAATTTGGATATCTTGAGTTGATGGTTTTGTGATTTAGCTGGGTAAACTGCCTTTGTAACAGATAAGTTATTTATAAAAATTAAAAAAAAAATTATATTCTAATGTTTGGTTTTGTGATTTGTTTGCCTTTTCCACGCTGTGGAGCAACAGGGTGCTCAACGGAACAATAAGCACTGACAGTATTAAAAGTAGGCTGATTTCTTACGACCAACCGGAGATTTTATTTAACCTTTGTTTTGTTGAATCTTGTGTCTTTCCTCCCATGCTTTATTCTGTTTAATTCTAATTCAGTAAGGAGTGTATTCCATAAAGTTGCACTGACAAGATTGTGTCCTGATGAAAGAACCATTCACTTATTCATAAAGTAATAAGCTAGACAGAGGCCCTTTTTACTTCAATCTTTAAGGGTTTATGATTTTAAAAATACTTTTATAATTCAAAACGGGCAACCACTTTGAGGTAATAGATTATATACTTTTGTGTACTGTTCATATAAGCACAGTTTAACGTCAAACTGTATTTTGGTGCTATGTACATTATAGTATATAATATAATAATAGTATAGTATAGTGCTGTGAGATGTGGAGTTTTCCTGGATATGTCTTTCCCACTTGGACCTTGTCTAGATGGACATTTGATATGTGGAGTTGGGCTTTCCTGAGACACAGTGATGCCATGTAAAAGCCCTTCAGGAGGCATCTATAAACAGATGGGCTACAGATCCAGCAAAAAACATTCCTTAACACAGATTGATCAACTGGAGTGCCTTAATCTGCTGTATGAAAAATAATATTTGGAGTGAGGAGACTAGCTGTATTTAAAAAGCAAACAACAAACTCCAGTCAGCTGTGGGGTAGAGAAGGTATGTTTGGAGAAAGAGGTAAAATGGAATTCTGCTTATCCTATCAAATGCATGATTTATCTTTTCTCTGCGTTTATTTGAGTGTTTATTTCCTGAAGGGAAAAAAATGAATATTTACATCCTAGCCTCAGCTAGCTATGCAGAGCCACATTGGTACGAGAGTGTATCAGGCATTATTTCCAATAACTGATCCTGGAATAGTGGGAGAAGAAAAATGACATCTCCAGTGTCATCTGTTCCACAGACTTTTACCTTTACCTTCAGGGGGTTTACGTTCACTTTGTATTTCAGGTCACGTGTATCATTAGCTCTTCCTTCAAGTTGATACCAGTATACTGGCATATCACTATTGTAGGTTTTTAAGGGTTAAAATTTTGAAGGATGAAATAGAACTAGATTTCACTGCTGATTTTTTTTTTTTTTTTTTTTTTCCTCATAGAAGATAAATACAAAAAACCCAAAACATTTGCAGTAAGGTTAAACTTTGGGAACATCAGTAGTTTATCTTGGATGCTGGTTTATGACTATATTTTTGTACTCTTTCTCAGGGATCTCTATAATTATTTTAAAAAAAATATTTCCCTCTAGCAGGAAAGGAGAATTACATTTCTTGGCTTTTAGAGATGCTCCTGTTTATTTTTCATGAATATGTGAAATATTCATCCCTTGGTCAAGCTTCAGAATTGGGATAACTTTAGAAATGCAGGCAGTGAAACTGGGACAGAGCTGGTAGCCAGAACCAGGCTGCTGTGTGATGCCAGCTCTGTGGAACTGACTTCAGTTCACTCTCTAGATAAATTACAAAAACATTTGTCTTCCACAGTCTCCAATGAGTAGACCTGTTCTGTTGCCCAGGATTATGGTTACATGTGGCACCCCTGAAATGAAGATTAATTGTGAGATTTGCTATCTGCAGTCTCAACCTAATGATAGATTGATTTTTAAAACTGTATGGTTGGTATTGGTGACTATGTGTACTTGTTTCATTTGTGTGCACTTAATCAATTCTATGATCTTGAAATTTCTACCTTCAGCGTATTTTGTAGATGCCCAGGGAGAATACATGTTTCATTTTAAGAAAAGTATCCTTGTCAGTACTGTATTTCTTCAATCAGATTCTTCTATCTTGAATGTACATTGGAGCCTGGATGCAAATTAAAGGAATACTTGAGTAAGGATGTTGAACAAGCATTTAAAAAAAAAAAAAGCCAAGTATTGAATTTACCCTTTTCAATACTACTACTTCTTTGGTATTCTAAAATGTGAGTATTGATATAAAACAGTGTCAGAAGCTTTTCAGTGCGGTTAATTAACAGCTTCTGCAGGGCAGCTTGTGAATCCATGGCAACTCTTACTATAATATTTAATTCTGACTTTAAATAGCAAGGAAATGCTTTGATTTATTTTATTTATTGTATTTATTTCTTATTGTTATACCTTGTAATTTGAACAGAAAATATAAATTAGCTTTTAACTTTTGATTCCTTTTGTTGGTACAGAGTTGAATAATTACGATGCATTTCTTTTTCAAGCCTGACTGCTTGAATAGCTCTTTTATTGCTAGCTTTGAGGAACAGTTTTTGATTTTATGTCATACAAAATGCCTTGAGGCTCATGTTTTGTATAAACTACTTAAAGATTACTGGAGAGTGAGAGAACAGGAAGATTTAGTATGAAATGTTTGAGGGCTTCAGGCTCCATGATGAGCTTAAGTGCTATAGGAACATGTGGAAACAATGATGAATGTTGAGAATGATGCAATCAGACTAAATTTTGATCTTTTTTCTTTTTGATATAGTTATCAATTTATTTTATTTGGTTTTTGAGCAGTTCTGTTTCAGTGATACACTTGTTTCTACGCTAGAGCTTCTCAAATAGTGTCACCTTAAGAGGCAGCGCTGATAGACCTTACTGAACTGCTTGCTTCAGTCAGACTAGACATACTAATTTCCAGCAGTGTAGGTGGGTATAACTATGTTTTCATCCAATATGCAGATATTTTTAATATTTAACCAAAATGTAACAATCTCCGGCCAGTGCAATACTGCTGCAGGCATGAGGTTAGCTGACTTTTTCCCAGTGTCCCATTCTCTTAATTGATCTAAGTTGCAGATAGACTGCATGTCATTTGCAAGTTTATTTAAAATAATAAAACACTTGTCACGTTGCATGTGAGTGCAGATTTTGAAGGAGAAAAGTAGTATAGCAATTTGGGTACTACTCAAATGAGCAATTTGAGATGCTTGTATACACCTAATTTCATTTTTATGGGTATGCATTGTGTTACAGCTTTAAATTCTGTGACTGTATGCTATTTTTCCACACAGTTACAGGACCACAGTGCCAATACCAAATCAACTATATCAAAACTGTAACGAATGGAGGAAATGTATATTAAGCATTTTTAATGTGGTTTTGTCTTAGTAGATTTCAGCAGACCACATCTAGCCTATGACTGATAAGCTTTACCTAAATTCAAGTTCCCATTGCAAGTGATTGAGATCCAGGGCTAAGAACTGCGGTGATGGAGACATGGGAATGCTCTCTCCTTTGTGCTTCATACACAGAAGCAAGTGGTGGTGGTTTTCTTGCAACCCACGATAGCGTGCAAACTAAAATGTGGCAAACAAGCTGAAAAAAGACTGTAATTGTTAGGGTTGGGAACTTGAAACATAGCATCCATAGCGTGCTCGGCCACGAAGTTCCATCATGTGCGTGGTCTGTAGTGCCTTAGAAGTTTGTTGGTACAAGTAAATGCATTTATCACATTGGGTAGCCAGTCATCAAGGGGGATTCCTTGTTTTTGTGGTGGTTGATCAAGTTGATTGATGTGTTATGTTCCTGGGCACGATGACCAACTGTGTTTCTATCCCATGATTTCTTTGCAGACCTGTACAACACGGTGATAAGTAAGGTCAGCAGAAGAACAGTAAGGTTAGGGAACAGCAGCATCAAGAGTATTCAACTTATATCCATGTCAACGGGAAAGGATGGCCGACTTGTCAGGCTTGCTTCAGAGGCAGCAGGAGATGCAGTCTGTGTAGAAGGTACCCAAAAACAGCTCAACACACAGCTCATTTCCTGTTCCACAACAGAAATGTGGGCGCCTGCAGGTAAATGGGTTATTTTAAAGCCTCTACAGTTTCAGACGTTGGACGCTTATTCCTTAAAATAGACACTCTGTAGCTTCAAAAGGAAGGCCAGTGCATCAGTAATTCTGAATTAGCTTTTTACCATCGTACTACAACAATAAACTCCTAACTGTTTTTTCTCTAAGGTAGTAAATCTAGAAGTGAGTTCAAAACAAGTTGGTGAATATTGATGGCTCTTCTCGTGTGATGGGAAATGTGTGTTTCAGACGAGAAGATGAATGTTTGTTTGGAATGAAAACTTGATTATGAAAATTATCAGTCCAAAAACTTCAAATAAAGAATTAGTGTTACAGTGGCTTTATAGTCATGTTGGTCCAAGAATACAAGCAAAGCAATGTTTGTATGTATGGAATGTCTCTTTATCAGCTGATATTTGGAGAAAAAAAAAAAAGTTACTTCATTTAGAAACACTACTTTACTTGTGGTAGCAACTCTGTACTTCATAGTTAGCTGTGAATTGTAAGATGAGTAGTCCTGCTTTGATTTTTATTTATTATTTTTAATATTTGGCATTTCATGTGTTGTATCCTGGGTAGAACATAATTGGATGGATGGTCTTATTTTTTTACAAAAATATTTTCTCAGTTTTTCTCTTTTTGCTTGTTTTTGGTTTGTATCAGTCAAATTTCCAGAATGACTTCCTTAGCTTCTTACAGCATTGTAGTGGAGGCTCATTGTCCCCCAGTCTGGGGAGCTGCTGTTTCTAAGAAAGATGCAGAAGGTACTTGGGTGCGTTGCGCCCGTTCCCGTTCCCTTACTTTGGTGCTGGAGCCACTGCTGTGGACAGCAGTGAAAAAGTGTGAAGTGCCTCTCAAAAGTCATTTGGCCAAAACTAAGTTTGTCTAAAAGGACCTGTTAGAGAGGACAGAGAAGGCAAATTGGGAAAGCTGTAAGAAGCACTTTCTTGTGCAGCAATTGAAGCAGCAGCACTGCGTTCTGCTGGAAGATTTATGACACCACTTTAGGGTTTGTACAGTTCCTCTCATGTATAACCTGTAAAGACATCCTAAAGAGAATAGATGTTTTCTTAGTCTTTGTGTTGTAATAGCGTTTTTGCTGCCAGCGGGGGCAGAATGGGGCAGGGAAGTAGTCAAAGGATCACAGAAGATATTAAATAAAAGTTGCAAAGATACCAGAGGTGCCAACACCACCGCAGTGACCATTTGTCTCAGTGATTATTACTGTGTCACTGGCTCACTCTCAAAAAGATGCTTTGCTCTGGCGACATGGCAGCTCCGCTCCCAGCACCGTGCAGAAGGTGAACCCAAGATTTTGCTGTTCCCTGTGCCTTCATTCATCTCTGTCCCTGTCTCTGCCTCTCTGTCTTTTCAGCTTTCCTTTTTCCCCTCCCTAATTGCAGACCTGAGCAACCACTCAAGCCGTATTTCCTACATTTTGTTGCAGCTATCCAGTAGCTAAGAGTGAAAATTCAGATTAAAATTGGGATGTGTCTTTTGTTTTCTTTCATGAGCCTTGTCCTTCCCTCTGTGTTTTGGAGCCAGAAATCAAATTTAAATATGACCTGAGGAAAGAAAATACTGTCAGGTATCTCTGTCAGAAGACACCATTATGAAGAGATTGTCCTGAGGTGCCTTTTCTGTCTGGAAAAAAAAAAAATCACTTTTTGGTAGCCGAAGTCTACAGATTAAAATTACTGTCATAGAGAGGATGCTGCGTGCTGTCATTGGGCATCCAGCTTGAAGTCGGAATGTGGCTTGATGCTGTGTCACAGACATGTTTGGTGGTTTGGATACAGTTGCCCAGATCCTTGTCTAGCTGTTCCACAGCAGCAGTATAACCTTTCTCATTTTTGCAGTGTTTCTTCTGTAATTCCTCCAGGATTGTGAAAGCATTTGGAGGTTTGTACCTCTTCTCATTTCTTCTATCCATGTTCCTGAATGTTAAGGTTTTCCAGAAGTGGTACTGTGTACTAGAGGTTCATACTATGCCAGTGCAACTAAGCTGCTGCTGTACTTAAGTTAAAAAAAAAAAAAAAAAAAAAAATTAAAAAAAAAAAGTAATTGAAAAGGCAGGGTAACTCTTGGCTTTAGAAACCCTTCCTAATCCCTGGCACAGCTGTGCATGAGTATGTGTTAGTGTTCTTGAGTGAAGGACATGATAAAATCTTTCCCTCTCTAATAATGGTTAGTAATGTGGGGGTTTTTTTCTGCTGAGCTTGAGACTTTTAAATAAAATTGCTCAGGCTTTTTGAACCCCTAAGGAAACCAAGTGGTGTGCTGTCTGGCCAGTGTTCTGCCCCTGTGAGCTTTGCTTCTGGCCCTGGGGCTCAGGACTACATGAAACAGAAGAGCCAGCTCGCAGGGGCTGAGGCAATATTTCCCTTTGTTAATGGACCCTACAGCTGCCAGCCCCACAACCCTGGCCACCAAGCTCCACCCTCCAAACTTATCAGTAGTTTTGCTCTTAAAAGCAGACTTCACCGTTTTTCAAGGCAACTGTGATATGTTCCAGATCTCAGGACAACTGTCAGGCATAGCTGTGCCATGGGATGCTGTGCTCAGAAAATTCCTTCCCACTTGAAGAGCCCGGCCATGTTCAAAGCCGATATAACATAAGTAACACGCAAAGGTTATGTAGTTTTGTTGAAAGGTATATCATCCATTTCTTCATCTATTGCTTTGTGTTGCTTTTCATTTTCTTTCACTTATTTGATACGCTCCTGTTTCTTCATCCTATTCTTTTCCTGGACCAATACCTGTATCCTGATTATCAGGGTTAAACCTGATTTTTGATTGTGTACAGTAGTTTAGTTCAAGACTTGAATCAGCATCTAGCTCTCACTCGAACATCAATCTGTCACCCCATGGCAACCGTGCTTTTCTCTTGTTTTTTAAAACACTTTTATTAGTTGTTACTGCCCTAGAAGGTGGTAGGCTGCTGTGTGGTGATCGCAACTCACTTAATATCTTTAGATTTCACACGTGAAATCCATCTCATGAGACTTTAGGACTAAATGCAACAGTAATGCTTCAGAGCAGAGATTGCACCACACAGACTCCCAGCTGGAAGTGTCCTCTTTACTAGTTTACAGGGTTGTACTCCGTGGGGCTCCTGTCCTCTGTGGAGCTGTGATGGAGCTGTGAAGCCTGGGTTCTGCCTACAGACTGGCACCTCCTCCCCAGGGGTGACAGGGAATGGCGAATTTCAGCATCGCCCACTGTTTGATCACAGCTGCCACTTTCTCACTAATGTGGAAGGGCTTCTGAGGCTGAAAGAAAGAGGTTATCAAGTGTTGGTTAAATTACTTTTTTTTCCTGAATTTTGCTTGTATGACTCTAGCCAGGTCTCAGAATGGTGACACAGCTCATTTCACAGCACAATTGGATTCTGCTGCTCCTGCCATATCCTGATTGTTTTTCTTTTCATTTTTGTAAGAGTGAAAGCATTTAACTCCAAACTTATAAAAGACCAACCAGTAAAACACACCAGTGAAGAAGCTGTGGATAGAGGTCTCAGGTAGGTGGCACAAACTGGATTGCTCAGAGGTGTGTTTTGTCCGTCGTTAGTCATCTGCTCGCAACTCCTGTGTGATCCTCTAAAGCAGCAGCCATCGCTCGTGTTTGAGCGAGCGTGCTTTCTGGGGTCTTCTCCACCCCGAAACCTTGCTGTATGGCATTTAGCTACAAAAACAGCTCCGTACCTGCCGTTTGTCAGATGCTTCTGGATGTTTTTTATTTGGTGGTTTGAGTGGGCGCCCACCAGCTGTCAGGACGCAGGCACAGTTAGTTCTCTCTGCGTGTCCTCAAGCAGTAAGGCGAGCCAGCATGCTCGCTGACCTTTTCCAGATGTGGGGTTTTTTTTTTATCAGCCTCCCAATATCTGGGTTGATGGAGTTTGCTTTTTCTCTGCCTTTTTAGCCCTTTCCAGTCTGGAGCAGGTAAGCCCGCTGCAGCGTTGTGAGGGGTTATACCATGGCATGGTTGCGGAGAGCTCCAAAACGGTGCGTTTTGTTATTCTCTCTTGACTTTCTCACTAGTGTGTGCGATGGTGCGGGGCTTGATGTAATGCACGTGAGCTGCTGAGTCAGCCCTGAGCTGGCAATGTTTTATTGGACTCTTAACCCCATACGGAGCTGTCTGGTCCCTGTGCAGGAAGGAGAGGAGATGGTGTTTTCCGCTTCACTCAGAATCAGGTGGAGGGCACTCGTGCTTTCAGCTGTGTGCAGCTTTCAGTGCAGATGACCCTGCGCTTCGGATGCCATGTATCAGAGCAGCGCTTCTAGGCAGGGCCACAGCAGCACCCCTGGGGGCACTCCTGTGAAACCCTGCATGCAGTCTGGGTTCTGGGTCCTTTCGGGTCCCAGCTCTGTATTCGGGTGATTGTAACCTGACTTTTGCAGGGGATATATACATCATAGCATCGTCTGTATCCTCTAGGAGATTCGCTCTGGAGGTTTCCCAATGAATTTATATAGCTTAGAATTTAATACCCTGAACAACTCAGTAGTTTTTCAACTTAACTGCTTAAGAAGCCAGTTATAATTGAGGCATATTTGTTTCCAATTCCTCTTGCAGTCTTTGCTTTCACCACGGCAATCTCTTGAGAGCAATTTTACTAAAAATATGTAAGTGTAAACATTACCTGTTAATTAGATATGTGCAAAAAGGGTGGGGGTGTCTTTTGTTTTTACAGATTCTTGTATAGACAATAAAGTCAGGAAAGCCTGTGCAACTCTTGTAATATTATTACTGTGATACAATTCTGCCTTGAGATGGGACAGAAACTGCATTTTCCAGAACATAATAAAGACTGCGTTTTGAGCTTTGCTGGGTACCATAGATGCGGTATTTAAAGCAGGCCTGCTGGGTACCATAGATGCGGTATTTAAATAAATACCGAATAAATGAAAGGGAGGATGGCACAGTGTTGGGAATCAGCTGCCAGCCCGTGGGCAAGTATAGGCTCCATCAAGAGGCTGGGGAAATCCGGTCTTCAAGCCAGCGTTGCCACTGCGCCAGGGATGCCATAGCAGTACCCGAGGGGGTTATTTGTGCCTCTGGCAAGGAGCTTAGAAAGGCTGCGGGCAGGGCGCAGATAGCTGTGAGCTCAGGCTGGCGTGTGTCGTGTAGCACATCCAGCCTCCACACGGCCAGCGGGGAGTTTCATTTGTGCTCTTATGGAGGTGCGAGTGCACAAGGTACCCGGCCTTGGGCAACTGTATGGCTGTGGTGACTCTGCTCCTCAAAAATGCAAGGAAGGCAGGCGTAAAAGGAAGGCAATAGGAAATTGGCATTTTGAATTGCTTTCAGGAAGCTTTCTTTTCTTCTTGCCTTCAATGCTGCCTTCCAGTTGCATGCCTGGAATACTTGGTGTTGCATCTGCCTAACTCTTGATTGACACATGTGCAAGAGAATAAACTTAATTAGTTAAAATCCCCTGTGTTCAGAGTGACCAGTAATGCCCAAAGTACACCTGGAAAGACTTCAGAGATAACATTTGTAAAGCAATGCTCTCTGGACTAGAAGAGAAAGTGGTTTTTTTCCAATTAATTTCTGTCTAAGGGTTGGCTGTGACACTTATCCAATTGGCGAACCTAGGTTCAGATTTCAGCTTTAAAATATAATTGGCAGCTCAGCAAATTCATAAAATTGATCCCCATTCACACTTGGTTTTGGCTTGCGTTAAGAATGTGCCAACCTGGAACTCTAAACTTAACCCCGAGTGACTTTCCCAGGGCTGCTGCCCTGAAAGGGAAGCCTGGCAGCAGCCCCTGGGCCCCAGCCAAGAGAAATCCCGAGCCACCCGTGTCAGGGCAGCTGCAGCTCGAGCCACAGGTGAGGGGAGAATAAAAGGAAGGAATAAAGGGTGGATTTTGTAAAATGTCCCCTTTCGGAAACTCGTTACTCAAGTGATTCCGCCTTTGGCTCTCGCCGCTCCAGGGTCTGATGCAGTGCTGCAACTTCTAAGACGGTCTGAGCTGCTGCACGCTGCTTAAATGTGAAACACATGCTCAAGTTAAGCTGCAGCGTGGATGCTTAACAACGCAGTGTGCTTCAGCTCCGTGTCCGGAGCAGCAGCAGCTGGCAGAAGCCCTTGGTGTGATCGAGCCTCAAGTATGTGAATTTTTTTTTCAGCCATTGGGAGCCCCTCTGGGCAGGAGGCCCAGGCAGAGCTGCCTTCGTGGCCAGCAGAGCTGAAACCCAGCCACAGAGCCGAAACTCGGCTGCAGAGCCCACCAAGGCCCCTCGGCCGGCAGCTGAGGGGACGCGACCCCCGCGGGTGGGATTTATGGGAGTAGATGGGGCTACCTTGGGAAAGTCGGCCCTTGGAGCAGGGAGTCCTGTTCATAGCGTGACCACATTGACACCTGGTGGTAGACTTGGCCATCGTGTTTTTCAAAAATATATTATTGGTGTATGTCTTACAGATGTCAATTGCTAGACATTTCCTAGAGCCATTCCACTTGGCTGTTTATGCTTTTTCTTTCAACAACTCTGCTTAAGCTCCCTTGGAGAAATACAAACATTAGAACATCAAAGGAGCACTGGCACAGGCTGCCCAGAGAGGTTGTGGAGTCTCCCACTCTGGAGATGTTCAAAACCTGCCTGGACGCTGTCCTGTGCAACCTGCTGTAGGTGACCCTGCTCTGGCAGGGGAGTTGGACTAGATGATCTCCAGAGGTCCCTTCCAACCCTGACTTTTCTGTGATTCTGTGAAAGAGCAAAGTGCAGAGGCTGACCCAAACCAGTGTCTCCCAAGTACCATCCCCAGTTGCATATCAGTATCATAAAAGATAAACAGAAATAACGACTGGAGAGTTTTGGGGGGCTTTTTTTTACTTTTCTACTCATCTCATGCCCCTTTTTTCCATAATATTGCTATTTTGACTTCAGCTTAAACTGGTACTCACTTGTTTTCCCTGTTCTGCAAGGCTTAAACATGATCTATGTAACTCAAGAAAGATGCTCTAAAGGTTTAAAGATCTTCCATCTGCTTCTTTAAGTGAAGCCAGGGCTCAAAATCCACCACATGTCATATATTACGTTATGAGCAACAGGATATTCAGATGCTGAAGTTCTTCTCTGAGAATGTTTCCCTGCTGGAAATAACATTTTTACAAGCTTCTGTATTCCCTTTGGTCTCTTCCTAACAGGACCTCCTGTGGGGAGAACTCCGTACTTCTCATTCCGATGATAGTTTTGAGTAACATTTATAATTGCCTGCCAATGGCTGTGTATTTTTTGGCAACAACAAATCCTAGTCAAGTTTGCTTCCCTGCTAAAAATTTCTTTAGCGCTGCTTTTGGAGCAGCAATTGGATGGACTGCAGCCTTTGCCAGGCTGTCGTGGCATTTATGCTTTTGGTTTCCCCGGAGCTGCACAATGTGGTTTTATTTACGAAGTGCATTTTGCCTTTTGCCATTTCAAGTGGTAAAAGCCATCACGTTCCCCTGTGCCTCTCCTGCTACCCCCCTTAGCAAGTGTCAGTTGCTCTTTAGTCCTGTTAGCCAGTTCTAGTTCTAGTAATAGAACATTATTGTGGTAGTAAAACTAGGTCTAATCTGGAAACCAAATCACCAGATGGTGATGGTGGCTTTGTCTTGTCTTCGTGTTCAGCATTGTAGTTCGTTCAGTTACTATAGTTGGTACCGCTTCTTATTTAGCGGTTTTCTCAGTTGTTTGGAGCCTCAGCAGATATTAAATTACAGATATTAAATTCAGCAAGCTGACGGTCACAGGAGAGCTGGACCCCGCTTTGCTCAGTGTCGCAAGCATGCAAGTGGATGGCAGCCACCCTTTTCAATCTTACTTTGCACAGCAGTACTTTCCCCAGGTCTGTCATACTGTATGTAACACACAATACTTGCTCCTACCACCTACATTTCTTTAATTTTGCTTAATACCTCTTTGATCTTCTATGAGAAAATTTATTTCTATTATTTGTCCAGTTTGACTGGGGTTTTTTATGCCATCCATGTTTTGCTGCCTGCTTCTAGTTTTGTTCTGCCATTCAGTGTCTTAATGCCCATTTGTCTTCTGTATGAAACCAGTAGTATTCGTAACTCCCTCAAATGTACCGTCTCAGTGATGTTAGGTCGAAGGATGAATGTTGCTTTTACAGTAGGATTTAAGGTAACTAAGAGTGTATGGTGGCTGAATTTCTGCTGGCATCCCGGGTGGTCCTTAGAGGAGAGAAAGCTGTACAAAGTCAGCACAAGCACCTGTGAACGTAACTTTGCCTACATTTCCTTCCCCAAACAGCTTTTGCTAGGAAGACCGCTTTAAGGGGCGATGGGAAAACCGCCTGAGCGTATCGGATCTCTGTTGGGCTGAAGGTATCTATGTCATGGTTGTAACAACAAAACCCAAAATCACACAACATTAAAAACAAAAAAGGAGAAAAAGAAAATATGAAAAAATAAAAATAAACCTCTAGAAAAGCTTTCAGCTGGAGAGCAGAGGTGAGGGTAGAGGTAGGATGTAACCTGGGCTTGAGCGGGAGGAGCACATGGCACAGCAAGGGAGGAGGTGAGTACCTGGGCTGGGGAGGGAGCAGGGGAGAGACGGGAGTTTGGGGTGGCAGCGGGTGGGGGCATGTCGTTTTGCGGAGGTGGGAGAAGAGGGGCTGGGACAGGGAAAGGTTCTGTAACTTGTGACCCACTCCATAAAGACTGCAATGGATATCCTGAGCCCAGCGGGAACAGGAGAGAAAAAAAAAAATGTGGAAAAACTTGGGAAGCCTAGGAAATTGTATGATCCAGGGGAAGGCAAAGAGGAGGAGCTGGCAGTGCGCCTACAGTGAGCGATTCTGATGCTGCCACTCATTGGCAGAGGCACATTGTCTAATTTCCTTACTGCATTCAAAGGCCTGGCAGCCCTGCATGTGTTGTCCCCACAAATTGCTGTGTTCACAGCTTTGCTGCATTTGCATGTCCGTTTCGATTGCATTTGTCAAGTCAGCACATCAGTACATCTTACTAAAGAGTTCCTCTGAGCCTGCTGCACAACCTCAAGGCAGTGAGCCCAACTTGAGGCAGAGAAGGGACGTGGCTAAAATGCTAGAAAAATCCCTTCACCATCAGTTGCAAGTCATAGGCCTTTCTTAATAATGCTGGTGACAAGTGGTGCTGTAATATTAAACTGTTCTCAAAAGCTTAAAGCATCCCAGTCCCACTAGCACATAGGAGGTAAATACTAGAGTGGTCTTGTATATACGTGAGTGAACGCAGAGCAGACATACCTTGGGGCAGAAAAGCAAAGGGCTTATTACAGCTCCAGGGGTAAACTGAGATCCTCTGACTCCTGATTTCGGAAAAGTCCATGGAAAAGGCGAAAGATAATACCTGAATTGTTCTCTTAGAAATACGTATGTAAAGTACCTGTGTCCAACGTAGGAGTCTGTCCGTTAAAGGCTTTCACCAGAGGCTTTAGTGGGTTTTTTTGACATGCAGAGGTGGTCTGTCACGCTTGGTGAAGTACAGGGCTTGCTTGTTCTTCCCTAGCAATCCAACTTTTTTTAAGAACGAGAGAAGCTGTGAAAACTGTCTTGTTCTATTTAGCTGCTTGTGATTAGTTCAAATGTTTACTTATAAATTGTGCCGGCTCTTGTGCTAAAATATTAGCAAAACTTCTCAGAATAATTGGCAAATACAAGTGTTTGATAGAGAGCAAGATTATTATCTACTTCACAGAGTGTCTTATGGCATTAATGCTTATGGTATCTGAGCTCAGCAAATTAGTAGACTTGTCACCAGTGTTGTGTGAGGGAGAAATTTCTGTACTTAAGAAGAGGTGGGAGGGAGGTAGTGTGAGCTGCCCAGGACTGCTTCAGGAGAGGACCACCCTCTTTCCCCCTTTTTATGCTGAGGAGCTGTTGCAGGGGTGACTTCCACCCAAGACTTTCCAGTGAAATATTTGTATCTAGTTTCCCTAGCCCCTCACAAAGGAGGGTGTCTATGGCTTCCTAACTTTGGGAAAGGGTGAGAGTAGAGAAGGAAGAGGATTCTCTTTTATGACTTTTTTTTTTTTTTTTTTTTTCCCTCTTAAAATGAACTTGGCAACTCTGTAACTCTCCCCTAGGAAAGCAGCCCGTCTGCTGGAGGATTGCTCCCACTGCTTCCAGCTTCTTCTAAAAGATTCTTGACAACCCAAAAGCAAAGAACATCAAGGGCTTGCCGAGCCTGCTGGGATTTATGAATTCATTTTCAACTTGGCAGTGAGAGCTGGACTCAAATGCATCTCAGCAGAGACACCAAATAGCAGCAGCCTCCTAACCTGGCTGTGCAAAAGCTGCCACTGCCTCTCTCTTCGCAGCCCCTTCCTTCCCTTACCTCAGGAGCTGACAAAGCCAAAAAGAAACCCTCCTGTCTTGGAAAGCGTAAAAGGCTCTGCAGCAGAACCTCCTGAGTCCCAGATGCTTGTGCCGTGGGGGAATACCAAAACAGCCTGTGCTTTCCGTGGGCTCCGGGCCAGCAGCAGAGCTCCTCTGGAGCAGGCAATGACACAGCGCTGCTGCTGAGCTGCCCTTCAAACAAAAGCTCCATGAGAAAAAACCCTCTGGTGAGCAGAAGAGCCAAGAGAAACCAAGTTCTGTTCAGGGCCAAAGTCTGATTTATTTTCTCAGACACTTTCTCAGCAGAATGCACGTTCTATGCGTTTTACTGAAAGACACCCCAGTGAATAAGACAGAAATGAAAGAAAAATAAGTTATTAGACATCAAGAGAGGGTTTTGAACAACCACCAAATTCCTGTGCATCCTTAAAGGAAAAGGAGAAAAGCTTACGGACATGTGTCCAGCAAGCCGAGGGCACTATATAAAGGCAACGTGCCAGTTTTCCTATAGGTTTTAAATGCTTTCTGTATTGAAATGTGTAACATACATTCCAGACGTAAAAATAAATGTTGACATGTACGCTTATATCCTGCTCTGTTGCTGTGTATGTGTTTTCTGAATGCTGTCATCTGGGACTTGCTCCGTTTGACTATGGGGATGGTATTTTTCCACTCTGCATCGCACTTTCTCTGCGAGTGTATATACGTGTACAGCAGTATATATGTATATTTACAGCGGTGGCCGGGAAAGCTCCAGTACAGGTAGTTAGGCAAGCCAGTGAGCCTGGCCTTGCACAGGCACAATAAAGGCATCCATGAAATGTCTCGGGTCGCTTCAGCGTGTTGTGTGCTGCATGGCGTATTTCAGCACAACTAAGGATGGATGTAGAGCTCCATCTTTTCAAAAGCTCCACTTTTCAAAGCATTTCACGGGGCATTTATTCCGTAGTTCTGTTTTAATGTCATTTCTGATCTTTATGTAATATGCAGTGGATAAATTTATAAGCCGTGCTGGTGGTACAGTTATAATATATATTATGACTATAATTAGTGGAAAATTCACAACATATGGAAAAAACTGCCATGTTCTGTGGAGATAAATCATACCTCCAAACTCCAAATTAGAAATTCTTGGAGCCAACTAGGTGACCATAATAGATTGAACTCATACCGTATACTCATTTCCTGAAGATTCTTTAAACAGCACCACCAAAAAAAAGCTGCTGATGGTTTCCAGAGGCAAACAGGTTAAAGTACCACCACTTTCACAAAGCGCATCATGTGATAATGTCACTGAAGGTAAATTACTACTTAGTCACCTTTTCGAAAGCAAGAGAATTCCGATTTGTCAGTGAGGGCCATGTATAGTTCCTGCCTGGGACCTGTACTTCAGAGAAGAACCCAACAGAGATACTGCAGGGGGAGAGAGTTTGTAAACTCCACCTGAATGTTGGACTTGATGAAACATCAGTGCTAAGAGGAATGGAAAAAAAATAAAATAAAATAAGAGATTACATTATTCAGAACAAAGTGTTTTAGATGACCATTTTATAATGTGTTAAAGCATTTCTAAACCATGTCATACTGACATACTTAAATTTTGGTATAATGCCAAAAACCTTCAGGATCAACCTTAATGTTTGAATTACAACCTGAAGAATTCAGGGGAATAATGAAGAGATTAGCAGCTTTACAGCTTACTGAAAATCAAACGTGTCCCAACAGAACAGAGTTTAAATGTTTGTAATCATAAATCGGCTCTATAATTGCATTATGGGACCATGTTTGGTCATTAAGGGTTAAGGCAACAATAATTTTCTTGTTTGATACAACAGAGACAGTTTAAAGCTCTTTGTTTGTTTGTTTGTTTTGTTTTCCTCATGGCCTCATCTGCATTTCTTCTTTTTTGAATTAACACCCCGGAGCCCTCAGTCCATATCAGGACATACATTGAAGATGACTTCCCTGATTTGACTCACATTGTGCGTGATCCCTGAGGAAATGTACCTGTAGCTATCTTCAGATGCTCTGCCATACCTCCACCATCCTTGCTAGTGATTCTGTGTGTCCACAGCATTGGTTTATAAACACAAGGCATACCTTTGAAAGCTCGCTCACTTTGAAAGCTGGGCCTGTATGTGGCAATAATGTGGACCCAAAGATGTCTTCTAGCAGAGAGCACAGCCCTGTGCTAGGGGAAATAGGCTAAATTACTAAGTTGCTGAGCAAGTGGTCGTGGGAGGTCTATGGAGAGGACTTTACTGGGGACCATGGAGTATGGTCCTTTTACAGGAGTTGAACAATAGGTCAGGACTTTAAAAACATCTAGTATTTCAAGGCATTAATGAAGCTCTCTGCCATGCTGAAACTTGTCACCAGTGAGGTGAGGGGCTCAGTTACCCCAAGCCCTCCCATTCACTTCCATGGGAGGTGAATGAGATCCCACTGCAGGGACCGGCAGCATTTGTCTTGACTTGATGCCCCAGTGTGACGTAGCTGGTTGATGCTTAGACTTGTCCTCCTGCAACAGCTATAACCCTTGCCATAAAGCTCTTTAATAACACTTAGTTAAGCCTCAGAGTAGCATCTTTTTGTCAGGAAAGGTTTGATCTGGAGGCTTCACAAGTTTCGGTGTCTTTGAATGAGTAAAGTCAAGCTAGCAATATCCTTGATATCGGGGTACAAAGCCATGATGTGGTTCACCTCACTGTAAGGGAAAAGGGAGCACAGGTCCCTGTGTATGTTTGCTTGCTGGGCAGATGGTGGCTTCACAGCTGGGGCGGGCCAGTAGTCACCATAAGAGGCATCGGGGTAAGCATGGGCTTTCCGGAAGAAGCCCAGCCCATTGCTGGAGTCCAACAGAAAGGGTTGCCCCAGGGGCCGGCTGGGGAAACGGTGATGCTGCTGCTGCAGCTGATGCTCGCCGTAAAAGTGAAGCGGGTCAGGGGGAAGAGCTGCAGACTGCGGCAAAACGTGGGGCTGAGTCTCCAGGCCCTGTGTGTGCTGAGTACCACCAGGGACATAGCGGCTCCTCTGACCCACGCCATGCATGCCGCAGCACTCCTGGGGCCAGCTGGCATCTGGGCACATCCCGCTCCGTGCAGGCGGGAGCACTGTTTGCTGGAAGGGGCATCCCGGTAGGCAGGTGTGGTCCATGGGGCTGCTATGGGGGTGACGAAGTGAGTAGGGGTTATGCCTGAGGTCACCACAGCAATGAGGGCTGTCCATCACGTCTCTGTCCTGAGAGGTGTGCAGGGACCGATTGTAGCTGTAGGTGTCCTCACTGATGGCCAGTGCTGACATCTTCTCCAGGAGCAGCTGGTCTCGCAGCAGCTCTGGCTGTAGCGAACGCTGGTCCAGCCCCAGTTCAGAGCCAGGGACACCAGCCCAGGCACCGGACAGCTGCTCAGGACAGCTTCCCCGGGACCACCCTTGGTGGCAGCAAGCCCCTGTGCAGCCGCTGGCTTCTGGCAGCGTTTCTGTGCCGGCATCAGGTGGTGCGGGCTCTTCTCCTGTCCTGTACGGCGAGTGGTTACGCTTCTCCTCCTCTTTCCCACAGCTTAATGGGACCCTTATTTTGGCCCTGAGCTCATCAGCAACAGAGAGCTGAGCTTGATGAGGTCTCTCTGGGTGGTAAAATTTGCATTTATTGCCATAGGTGCATTTTTTACCTGAAAGAATAAAAAAAAAAAGCAAACAGGAGGTTGTCACCAGCACCCATGTCAGTTAACATACACTTCTCCCCAGCTCTGTGCATTTGCAGGGGCGTGGGGAGCACAAACAGCGAAAAGGGGAAGTGCTACTTTCCAATTGAGTACTTTTGACCCCAGATTTAAATACTGCTGCCCGAAACAGCAGGGTGAAGCAGCAGTGAAGGGAAGTCCCTGCTATTTTGGAAGTGTCTGAAATTTATTAATGTTCTGGTTGCCATACTCAGTCAAAAGGTTGCTTTAAAAAAAAAAACATGCATAGGGATTTACCTCTGAGAAGCCTCCATGTGAGTGGAAGGCTGTTGGGAGGGCAGAGAGGGGAAGCGTTTGTATGCCACAATACAAGTCCAGGCTGCAAAGTGAAAAGTGTGTGCAGGCTGGGGAGCTGGGGGGGAGTCAGCACGGCCAGGGCGCCTGTTTTGGGTGCCGCCTGCAGGGGAGGATGGAGGAGCCAAAAGCAGCTGCTGCCTTTGTTGAGGCTGAAGCCACTTAAGCAGGAGAGGAAAAAAGCATCCCACCCGTGAGCAGCCCAGACCCAAGGCCCCACCACACGCAGCAGGACAGCACGTGGCCATGGTGCCTGCCCTTAGCTGAAGGAAAGCGCCGCTGGGAAGCCAGGCACAGGAAGGAGAGGGGTGGCAGTTCACAGCACAGAGAGAAACCCACCATAGGGACAAGGCTGCCATTTTGGTTCAGGAAGCACTGGCTTTTTGCTGAGGAAGTTTTTAAGAGTGGGTCCATGCCGGCCTAAGGGATCATCAGGAGGCATAAACCTGAAAAAGGAAAAAGTCATGGGGCAGGGGGTAACAAAAATACCTCAAGCTTTTGGAGCTAAAGTGCCATCACAGCTTGTGGCATGAGCTTAGGGCAGAAAATCCTTGTGATCCTTTTGCGGCCTGGCCGTCGGGAGTCAGGCTGCGTTACTAGACACAGTGCCCTCCTGCCTGCAAAGACAACAATGCTTCAGCTTCATGTAGTTGTCATTTTTTTTCTAGTAACTTGAAAAACTGGAAAGCACGGTGACTTGGCGTAGGTCCGGCCAACCAGTGGTCCCAGCCATTGCAGCAACACTTCCTTTTTCTCTGAAGCAGCAGCAGCAAACTCTTCTGTGGTGCCAGCACTGCGGTCCTCACCATCAGCTCCGTTCCCTTTTCTCTTACTAAATACTCGGAGAAGAACGAGGATTAAAAAGCCAGCAGTCAATTCAGAGCTACAGCTGATCATGCACATGGGGTGATAAACAAGCCCAGCCTTTTTCAAGGACTCAGTAAAGGCTTCCTGGTACAAGGCCTGCAAAATGCTCAGATAAAACTGTTTATTCTTCTGTGCCAGTACCTGAATGCGGTTCTTCAAGAAGAAAACTAATTAGCAACTCTGGACTTGTTTGCAAATGAATCTGCACTGCACTCACCCATGGAACAACTCACTGTCGGATGAAGGGCATTGCAGGCAGGAGGGGAAGGGAGGCACTCAGGGAATTTGGTTATCCACATAACGGAACCGAGACCTTCAACTTCAGGCTGTGGTTTTAGAGAGGTTCCCAAAGCTGTGCAAGAAGGTCCTACTGAAACTATTCAAATGCGCTTTACAGTAACAGCTAGACTTTCTGAGGGAAGGGTTCTGAAAAGGTCTGGCAATCCCTATGAAATAGGAAGGAAAATATCATATAAATATTTGTAACCCTGAAGAAGCCTGGTGGAGCTGGGCTGAATGGAGCTGGACAGACCAGAGATTTGAGAAATACAGTATGCTGATGTTCAGCGACTGCATTTCTGTGAACAATGTTACAGGGAAACTGAAACCCAGTGCCAAGCACTCCCATCCAGTTTTGGTGGTGGGAGAGCCGAGTCTCCATCCTGACCCATGGAGAGAGCCACTGTGTGAGTTGGTGTCTCCACTTGCACTCATCCGTGCACACTGGATGTCTCCGAGTACATTTCCCCAGCCAAACTGGTGGCTGACAAACACCTCTGCTACTAGGAAACTCAGACAAGAGTAGTAGGTCCAGGCTGAGGAGCGTGCAGCTCAGCCTCGCGGGCACGGTGCAAGTGCCTTAATGAAAACCTTCCCAAGTGGGGATGGTTAAGGGCCAGATAGACCAGCTTCTTGTCTCTCTTATTCTAGAAAGTTATGATTACAAAATCATAGGAAAAAGAACTGTTCTGCCTTGTAGAGGACTTAAAAATACTGCCAGAGAGCCAGCCTTCTCTCACGGATTTAATTTGGTTTCTTATAGGAAATAGAAATTAAAAGATACCAAGCCTTGGGTTAACACCCCCGTTTGGATCAGCAAAGCTGGTCACTAATGCTGCCATTCAAACAGAGAAGTTCATTGAAGAGTGACATGGGGGGTTAAGATCAAAGCTGGGGGAACAGGGACTAAAGAAATGAGATAAGAAAAGCTGCGGTAAATTCCTTTCAGAGAAAAAGCTCGGGTACTCTGCTACCAGTGGGAGGTGCACTGATGTTAGAGCTGACTTGGCCCATAATGTTTAAATTCAAGATTGTTGAACAACTGCCTCTTACCTGTTACTGACAAAAGAGTACATGAGTAGTCGCTGCTCAATAAACCATTTCCACTCGGGGTTTTCATTCTGGAGATCCCGGTAATGATCATTGGAAACAATGACTCCGTCTTTCTCATAAGCAACTTTCACTATATAGCGATCATCGTAGCAAACTACCCTCTTGCCTTTCACCTTCCGGGACGGGGTGTATACAAGGATCGACTGCTTTTCAAGCTCTTCAAGAATGTGCTGATCTGGTGGTGTGGTTGGCAGAAATAGAAGGGGAGAAAATAAAAATTAAAAAAATAATGAATTAGTCATGATCAGGTCTCAATTGCATGCTAGAAACCTACAGGAATCTAAAGATGTTCCAGCACTGTAGGCATCTTAAAGCTGTGTGATTTTCCGATGCACTGATATCTGGTGGTTGTTTGGCAACTTGAAAATTAGGTCTTTTGCAGAAGTATCTAATCTTAAAATTTGAGATACCTTTTTAATTTTTAAGCCTTATCCAGAGAAGGATGGCTTGAATTCTACACCAGAGATACGCTGAATTTGAACCGCTGTAGTTCCCTTTTTACCCCACTAGATGCTAGAAGGCTCATAGCCAGCCCTGGTTTGATTGTTACGAGGAGATAAAATGTGCCTGATGATAAAATAAATAAATAAACACACTGCTGCTGCTGCCGTTGAGGACACTCTGGCTTCTTGTCCTTCCTGCTACACCGAAAGACGGATCCCCAGCTGCCTCATCTGCAGCTGCAGGCATACATCTGGCAGATTTATTTCCATACAAACTAAATCTCACCACCCTCCACAAACTTCAGATGGTGCATTTCCTTCTCCTTGGAGAGGAACCCACGTAGCTCCTGTATTGGGGTAACAGGCTAACAGATAATAGTCATGCAGTAGTGAATGCTTCAGAAACTGCCACCTTTGGATAATGTGTGAAACGATGCTGTTGTCTCCTGGCTGGCCTTAAAAGCTCTGCAGACTTGTTGCAAGCTGACAAACTCGCTCTCTCTTTAACTCAGCTGGCAGCAACTTGTGCTTCTAAAGCAGAAGGCTCAAAGCAGTGTGACGTAGCTGCTAGCCAGGAGCGTGTGGCAGTAAATTAATGACTAATTTAAGTGATGTTATCTTGATATGCAACTTGCACTGTGCTTGTCTTTACAGAGCAAAACTGTACTGGACTCTTCACACCCCTTGCCTCTAAACTGCACCTAACGGTTGCCAAATTATGCCCAGGATGGTCACCTACCAGCAATTGGACTGTCTTGTCGAGGGGGCTCCTTTCTCCAGAGTGGGACAAAAACCTTGATATACGTGTGCCCCCTTTCTCGAAACCAATCCACTGCCAGTTGGATCCCCCAGCAGGAGAATATCTCTTTGTTTCCATGACTATTAAAAAAAAAAGGAGGAGGATGGTGAGGCAAAGCTTTCAAGAAGCTTAGAGTTCTCTTTAACCAAGCCAGTAATTAAAAGGCAAAACAAACAGCTTTTGTGTAATTCACCACTTTCCAAGAAAACAACCTGGCAGGGTGTCCTGGTTGGACAGATCCAAACACTTCCTCCAGCAGTTTGGATACTTAAAAACAGAGGTATCCTCTCCCCCATTTCTATGACTGGCCTGCTACTTCCATCTGTATCTGGATGGACTTGGGTCCTAAAGTACCAGCAAGATCCTAGGCTGTGTCAGACCCTTCATGTGCCTTGTCTGTTAATGGTTTGAGGAGTCAGAGTTTCTTCCACCACAAGCAGAAACCCATGAGGCTCTCCTACGAGAAACAATGCGTTGGAATTTTCTTCTGTGGTAAGTGACATTAGGGATTTTAATGTCTGAGGCAGCTGCAAATGTGATCGAAGATCATTCAGCTGCAGACCACTCTTGGAAACAGTAGTCAAACTGTGAGGGAGGGAAAACTGTAAGAGGCAGGATGGCAAATATGGAAAACCTAACCCAGGACACCAAAAAAGGGATAAGATCTAAGTGGAGATAGCCACAGGCACCTCAGTGCCATCTTTATCTTGCCCTAGTGGGTGGATTTTCCTACAAAGAGGTAGGAAAACCCTAGGATGGGTGCTGTAGAGGATACAGGCAAAGTGGGTTCTGGAGAATTATCAATATTCATAGAATCATCGAATTGTCTAGGTTGGAAGGGCCCTTTAAGATCATCTAGTCCAACCATCAACCTCACACTGCCAATGCCACCACTAAACCATGTCTTTAAGTACCACATCTATGCATCTTTTAAATACCTCCAGGGATGGCGACTCCACCACTTCCTGGACAGTCTGTTCCAGTGCTCGGTAACTTCTCAGGTGAAGAACATTTTTCTAAGATCCAATCTAAACCTCCCCTGGTGCAACTTGAGGCCATTTCCACTTGTCCTATCACTTGTGACTTGGGAGAAGAGGTCTACCCCCACCTCGCTACAACCTCCTTTCAGGTAGTTGTGGAGAGCAATAAGATCTCCCCTCTTTCTCCAGACTAAACAACCCCAGTTCCCTCAGCCACTCCTCGTAAGATGTGTCCTCCAGACCCCTCACCACCTTCGTTGCCCTTCTCTGGACACACTCCAGCACCTCAAAGCCTTTCTTGTAGTGAGGGGCCCAAAACCGAACACAGTACTTGAGGCAGGGCCTTACCGGTACTGAGTACAGGGGGACAATCACTTCCCTAGTCCTGCTCACCACACTATTCCTGATACAGGCCAGGATGCTATTGGCCTTCTTGGCCACCTGGGCACACTGCTGACTCAGATTCAGTCGGCTGTCCACCAGCACCCCCAGATCCTTTTCTGCCAGGCAGCTTTCCAGCCACTCTTCCCCAAGCCTGTAGTGCTGCATGGGGTTGTTGTCACCTAAGTGACACAGAAAACCCCGCCAAGAAAAACAATTTGGGGTGATATCCTTCCTAAGTTTCTCTCACACGCACTGAAAGTTCTTACTCCTTGTCATTCTCGTATCTAAAATTTGACTACAGTGCAGTGCACATGTAAAGGAAGAAAATTTTTCAACTACCTCTGCACAAGGAAACAAAACCAAACTCTACACTAAGTCCTAAAATGGACAAACGTCCTCACAGTATCTACAGAAATCTCATCCTTGTACTTTGAGCTTTCTCGGTAATATCACCAGTCTCACTCAGGCTTTCACCTCTGCAGAATGTACTTGTAAATGACTCTCTTGGTTACTACACCTACCTGCAGTGACAAACCAGTCAAGGATGATGCTGCTGTCTTAAATGCTTCTCTCCCCACCATCCCCCAGGAATTCAAGTGTAGGTTCTGCCTACATCAGTTTCATAATCAAAAGCTCCATCTTACACCTAATAAAAGTTTCAGTGCTGGAATGGTGACCACAAATGAAAAACAGTGCAGTTTGGAGGGAAACCCTGGTTGTTATTAATAGCTACCCAGGCAATAGGAAGTCTTGGAAAAAAAAAACCAAAACCAAACACCAATAATAAAGGGTCTGAAGTGCTCAACACATCTAATGTCCATTCTACAGCAACTGTCCTATTTGGTTTTAAAGGACAAGGTCTGCGCAGGATAGGTATAAAGTCACCTGAACAGGTGAATTGCAAGTGCCGATGCCTTTTTGAGATAACTGCCTTTAAAAGGAAGTCTAGGTACATCTTTAATGCCGATGACTCAAACAAAGTTCAACAGCAGCCTGCTTTAATATTGACTACTCGTATATATAAAGCTGACGCTTGAGGAAAGTAATTCTGGACGTATCCCCAGTGCAGAAGGTAAAGCAGTCAAGCACAAGTGATTCGGCCAAAAGGCCGAGCAGAACAAGAGAGAAATGTAAGAGAGGCACCTGGAATTGTTTCTCAGCATTATCAGTTAATCCAGTTGCTGCTGTATTGCTACAGCCAAACCTGAGGAATGTGTATCTAAAATAGTATGTGCACACATGGTGCGCTGCAGTGTCGACACAGCGGAACACCATGCCTGCCATGCAATGGAGACGGGGCTTTAAAACTTCTCATTCTCCTGCATGGTCAATTTGTGTTGCCTGATGACAGATCTGTGGAACTCAGTCCCATCACTCTCTGTCCTGTCAGCAACAGGATAAGTCATACTTGGGTCACAGATCAGCAGGGCCCTTCTCTCAGAAACCAATTCGTTTTTAAATTGTGGAATTCAAATGCTTTCAAGAAGACATTTAGTCAAAACAATTCCTTTTGGAAACTTCAAATGGACCCCTCCCTACCTGGTCACGACACAGCATCAGCCACAGCTTTGGCAGAAGCTATGAGAGAGCTATGAGAGAGCCTAACGCAGAACTCCACTGGCCTAGGAAAAGCCTTAAAAACTGGGTGTAAGCACAAGCGCTAGACTAGATAGCCTCTTTGGTGTGCAGCGAATGGGGTTATGACAGTTCCCTTTTCATATTAACACAACTCAATTTATTTTTTTCCACTAGCCTTGCTAAACCGTCCTGCCCACCTCCCATGGAGGGGCTGGCAGACAGCTAAGTTTCTCATTACATCTGATGGAAACGCAAAGTGTACTGAGACATCTGACTAGTGAGACTGGCTGGAGGCAAGGTTATTTTCCATTCGGTTTCTATGGACAGGCTGATTGATGATTGGAGACTGCCAGCTCACTTGCTTTATTACCCTGGGGCATATACATCCCTTTCAAAACCTTGCACCCTGCAATGGGCCTTCCACACCAATTCTGAAGTGTTCCAGAAACACCAGTCCCAAGACAGAAGTACAAATGCTTGAGCTGCTTTTCTCTATCCAAGCAACACACTGCCTTGCCAAGCTTCAACTTTTTGACAGCTTCATCCCTAAACTGCTGCTTCTCCTGCACTTTTATGGTTGTTGGTGTTGATGATGACGATGTTTTCACGGCAAGGAAACCTAACATCCCATTTCCCTGACTATGCTGCAAACAGCCCTTCTCCGTCTGACAACAGCAAACCAGAAAAATTAAAACAAGGATACCAAAATCACTCACCAAGTCCATCCCATTAGCCAAAGTAAATGTCATTCAGCACCACTCTAGAAAAGCATCTAGGAGAGGAAAGCAGCTCCTTCCAGGCTGTGTTTGTTCAGTAGGAACTAACAAGCTCAATAGTCTTCTCCATCGTGCCAAGTGGTCTTCAACTTTATCAAGACAGAGGTTGGGGATGTCTGAGAGGAGTTCTAAAACCTTTGCCTGTTTGAAACTCAAAAATACTTCACATTCCTCTGATTCCTTTTAGGTGAAAGATGAGGAATCCATGGCAGAACACTAGCCTTCAATAATCTAGCAGGCAAACATCTCTAAGCCTAAAATTTTGGAAATTATTCTTCAAAAATATTTAAATTTTGTATGCCAGAAGCATGAGTGGCTTCTTGAAAACCCATTTAGGTGGGCATGCGGTCTAGGAAAGCGATATGACATGCTAGCTGAAGCCATCTGCTGCACATACCTGTAATGACATTTGGTTTAAATAATCTCTGTCTAGCAAGCTCCCGTGCGTGGGCTTATGCAGCAGGATGGCCTCCGAGCTTTCCCAGTGTACTCCAAGCTCCAAACATGCACTCTCTCATTAGCCACCAACCTCGTCTGGGCCTCCTGCTCAGTGGTGGAGGTGCATCTTCTGCCATCTTGGAAACAATGCTGTTCTCTGCCTTTTCACCTCTGCCTGCTCTAAAAAAGCTCTGGTAAATCGCTGAGGACAAGGTTGTGCCAAGAGAATGGAGCACATGGCCAGTCAGGGGTAGCGTTGCCCCTAACACAATGACAGGGCAGGTGCTCAGCTCAGCCACTCTGCCTGAACGGGTCCTCATTTCTTTTGCAGAGAGGCAAGAAGGACACCCTAAGGAGGGTCTAGGGTGAAAATGCAAATGGGAGCACGAGTTCCTAATACCTGGCTACCAAGCTCATGGCCCAGCCAAGGCTAAGCAATTTTGCTCTGTTCATAGAATCATAGAATAGTTTGGGTTGGAAAGGACCTTTAAAGGTCAGCTAGTCCAACCCCCCTGCAATGACCAGGTACATCTTCAACTCGATCAGGTTGCTCAGAGCCCTGTCCAACCTGACCTTGAATGTTTCCAGGGATGGGGCATCGCCCACCTCTCTGAGCAATCTGTTCCAGCATTTCACCACCCCCGTGTATTTCTCACTGCTCGGGAGCTGCCCTGACCGAGGAAGCCCTTGTTGTCGGATGGGATTTCTCCCTTCATCCAGAAGATGGCATAATTTACTTAGTCGCCAGTTGCTCTGGTTGTGCTTGTCCTCTTTGCCTTCTAACCAGAGGGGATGTGGTCTCATCTCACCTCACACCAAAGCTAACCGAAGGAGGAAGCCCTCCTCCGCCCTGTCCCACCCTGCGAGGACGGGCTTGGCCATGCTGAGCGGGAAGGGAAGTTAACAGGGAAAAACAGTGGAGAGCCAGTGCGTCCTGGACTCTCAACTGCCAGGGCCTCTGGCTGTTCGTATTGCTCGGGTAAGCCGAGGCCAACCCGCTGCTGTCCTTGGACTTCCCGTCCACAGGGATGTGCCAGGCTCCCCATCAGTGCGAGTGCTTTCACAGTGTCAGGACACTGCTTAGGAAATGTAATTGGCCAGGATGGGTTGCTATGAGATTTCCCAGAAACAGAGTCAATTAAGGAAGAAACAAGACTATTTAGTACAAAAGTCAACTATTGATTTCCTGATATTTCCATCATAATGAAGCCAAACCGAAAACCAACAAAAATATACAAGCTGGGAACATTGCTGGGGTTTACTTGCAAAGCAAAACAGTACAATTGTGATGTTGTTAGGAACCACAGCCACCCGTCTTTATGTTCCTTCTCCTTCTTAAGCTAGCTGGGTTGTTCTATCTATCTGGTCATCAGTTTTTCCTGGAAACACCTCAATATACAGGTTCAGAAATCGCAGGTACCCATTTGAAAAGGCAGGAAAACATCAAGAGTGAACTAAAAGGGAGGGAGAGCTGCTGAATCATCCTGCCATAAACAGCAGTGGTTAGCTAGCTGGTGGGTTATAAAAGGTCAAAATGCAGAGCGAGCCAGTGATTGCATTTGGCGTGCGTATTTATGGGCATCGAGATAGCAGGTCCCCAGAAGCTGTGCCTCAGCCAAAGAACAAGAGCAAGCAGTGGTTCATACATTATACATCAAATACATCAATGCACCTCTCACCTGAAGAAAAAAACATACTTCAAGCCATCACCTTTAAAATTCAAAAGCTTCAGAGGAAGAGAGCTCCTTTTTAGGAAACAGAGCTTACCTCATTGCAACATTGCTGCCATCGATCACAATGGGTCTCAAGTGGTCAGAAGAATCACTCTCATCTTCTCCAAGCAACTTCGACCCTTGTGAAGTGCCACATGATCCACGGGCAACAAGTTTTAGCTGGGAAGGTTGAGCCTGGCTCTCCAGAGCTTGAGGTTTGCTCCCCATCCGAATCAGTTCTTTCAGCACATCATCCTCCAGGGCCTCTTGGCCCAGGTTCTCCAGCACTTTGCAGATGTCCTGCTTACCATAGCCCAGCTTGCAGAAAAAATCCAGCTTGCTCTGGTGCACTTCCACCCCCGTCGTAGAAACTTTTCTGGAGCGTGGTGGCACTGGCTTGCTAGAAAGTGAACTGGCCAGTGCCATCCTAGCAGGCATTTACGTTCCTTTAAACCCAGTGCTCCTGTCTTCCCAGTCTTCTCCAACAGGCATCAGCTTTAGGTGCAGGAAAGACTAGAAACAACAAAACCCAAGCGTTAAGGAAGAATGTGCAATCTCAGTTATTTGCCTAGTGCACAGCAAAGAGACTATCTGATCTGCTGGCTTCTCTCTGAAGAGACTGTCTGGTCTTCTCTCAACATTTCAGCGCTTTTCTGCTCCACTCTTATTTATAAAAGCACTGGAGTGTCCCGTGCAATGTTTGTCACTCTCCAGGCATTATGTCAGACAGGTGTCATCCTACTTCATGAGCTATGCAAGCCTGTCTGTACACCGACACGCTGTATGCGTAAGTTTGTTCTTCAGACTTATCTCACAGGAAATGATATAAAGGACGGTGTAACCGGGGATTTTCAATTTGCTCAGTGTGGTTTGTGAGCCACAGATAAAAATCTGTCAAATGTTGTTGGATGAGCTCAGATGCCATAGCAACCTAACAAGTATAGCACAATTCATTGAGTGATTTAAGGAAACAAGTTGTTTGCAAAGTAGCTGGGAATTCTGAACTTTTTTTTTATAGTTTTGTATGTGTCTGTGCATGTACACACAGGCATACCTTATGAAATTCTGTCACTCATCTGTTCCGATGATGCCTGACTTACTCTTTTCCTGTTATTTGCTATGTCAGTGAGGGGTTTTATATTCAGAGAAGCGGTTTGTTTTTTGAAAGCTGCTGGGGCAGTGGTTGGAAGCAGGCAATCGGAAAAGCGTTTCGTTTTCACTTAGATTTATTGCCATGAGAAACTGGTAATTCAGAAATGAGTATGCAGAAGTAGCAGAAAGCTACTTCAGGCTTCTCCAGAACTGCACTATTTACATTTCTGGTCTACCCAGTAAATGAAGGTGATGGGCAGCAGACACAGGCATATCCGGAGCTGCTTCAGCCCAACAAGCGTGACAAGAGCAGGACGTACATGGTGACCACTCATCCATCAAGCCAAACATCTTCAGCCACTGTTCGTGTGCTTGCACCAAAGCTCCTCTCACCACACCTCTGCAATTATTCATGCCACCTGAATAAAAGCCATGGCTGGTTCAGCTACCCACACGTAGGATGCAAGGACAGCCCTCTTCCTTTCACTAATTGCGGCCAGCAAATGACGCAGAATTGTCTGACCAAACAACTACCTCCACGATGAGCCCAGAGCCATAATGACATCGCACCCACCAGCTCCCCTTCCCAGCCCACCCCACACGCCGCCGGCCACTCCCTGCCCAGCAATGGGCCAACTCCAGGAGCTCAGAAGCCGAAACCGTCTGTAGGAAGGCACAGGGGGACTGGAGACAGGGAGACGGGAGAGGAGCGCGAGTGCAGCTCCTCCCTGAAGCATTAAGGGTCTCCCTGGCCTATGGGGAAGAAACCTGCATTGGGTTCAGTTGATTTAAAATCAATTTGTTCAGTAGGAAAAACTGATAATTAGTTATTAACTCCACCTCATACAACTTTGACCTTTACTTTTCTACAATAGCATTATAACTTCCAGGTATTCTTCTGGGGAAGAAATCTGGCACTCTATTAAAAAGTGACAAATATCATCAGTAAAATAAAAAACACCTTAAGTATGTCACATACGTAAGTATGTCACATATGTAAGGGGAAAGCAGTTACCATGTGTATTTTTCTATCTAAACGAAAACGCTGCTTATTTTAGCTGTGGGCTTGATGGGTTTTCCTCACAGCGCGCTCCACAAGTGTCGCAGTTTTTACACCTAATCCTTGCTTTTAATTCACTGACTGAAGATGAAAAGGAATTTGCCTGCTTTATTACTGAAATGGTTTCTCATCTTTGAAATAACTACTGAAACACATTAATGTATCTTTGTACCTGAACATAGCTGAAAATGTCGCAACTGGGCTGGCGATGTAACAAACCCTGCTTCCACGTGTGCAGTCAGTGGCTCCACACACTTAACACACATATTACTTGATTTTTTTTTAATGTCTAAATTATTTTAATAAATTATTGTAAATGAAAAACTTTAGTTGCTACCTGTCCTCAGGTTGAAAAGAAAATATTTAATACATATTTTAATACCTATCACTACTGTTTTTTAAATGTGTACTTCTATCTATTCGGATGCTTTTTCATGGTTTGTTTATTTTGTTTTTTAATATCAGAGCAATTTCCCACGTTCGCATCACGTTGCGTTGTGCGTGTGTTTGTCCTGGATTTCATCAGAAAGTAGGCTCAATTCAATCCTTCACAATTCTACCTGACACTTTTCCAGCTGCAGAGGATGCAGAAGCTATGTCCGTCTCGCCGCCTGCACCTCGCAGCCCCCAGCAGCAGCAGCAGCACACGTGAGCACGTGCCGGATGAAGGTTGCTCACCACATCACTTTTCCAGCCCCATCCCAGGAAGCCCCCAGGCCCGTGGTCCACGGCTGCAGCCTTTGCTTCCTGACAGGCAGCATTTTGCAAGGCTCGGCCCTTCCGCACAACCGCTGAACCCCCTTCAGTTTGGGGAGCCGGGGCAACGCACGGGAAGCGCTGGAGCTCCAGGTGGCTGCCTGGGGTCGATACGGTGCAGTATCAGCCATCACCAGCAACGCACTAGTTCGGCAAAGTTAACCACTGGATTTCTGCTGCCGTTTGGCCAAATATTAAAAGCGAGTAATACTGTGACTGCAGGGTTTTCACCACAGAGAGAAGAAGTTTGAATCCCTGAGATAAAAGCCTTGGTTACAGCCAACACTGAGGTCACCTTCCTAAAGAGAGAATTAAAGGATAATAAAATCACTAGCTTACACGCTAGTCAACAGTCAGTAGTGTGCCCAAGTCCAACAGGTCAGTTGGTTGCTTATAACCAGCACAAAAGCTTATGACAAGAGAAACTCTGTATCACAGAGTCCAGTTTTTACTATGACAGCTAAACAGGTTGTGAAATCCCATTTATAAACTTTATGGCTTTTGTTATCAGACTACTTAGATTTCCTCCTGCTGATTTCCTCCTGCCACTTTCCCCCCCCATCACTTCAGAGACCCTGTTGAGAAGCTGCTTTTGTTTTCCCTCCACTGTAGAGCCGAAGTCTTCTCATTTCCCGGCTAAATTTATCCACAGGTAATCGTGTGCCCACCCTATGTTCTAGGTTAAAAAGCACTCCTCTCTGCCTGCGTTGGGGTGCCCCCTCTCGCACATACATACACACACACACACACACAGAGGGAATGGCTTTAGCCATGTTTCCAAAATTCTATTTTAATCTTAACATTTTAGCTATTAAAAAAATTACTTTTGACCAAAATATTGAAAGACCTGTCAGGGTCTTCTCTCTTTTCTATATTTTGATAGATTTGGAAGATTAGAAAATAATAATTTGAACTTTTTGTAAAAACTTTTAAAAAAAAAAAAAGTAGTAGTTATATTCTAATTCCCCATTTTGAATGGCTTTAAAGAATAATTTTTGCCTAGTCCTTCCACCAGGTGTTTGCTCCACTTGCGCACAGTCAGAGCAGGACCAGGTGCCCCACAGGTGCGTGTTTAAGCAGCACCTCCGGCGGCCTCACTCGCTCCACAGAACCACAGTAAGGACCAGTTTGACTCAGGGGGAGCAGAGACTCCTCAAAGCCCCGTCCTGCCCGAGCGGTGGTAGCAGGCACAGAGGGGAACGCAGCCCCAGCCAGACCTGGCACTGGTTGAGGCAGAGCAGGTTTGGGTCCATCTCTAAACTAGACGTGTCCATGCTGAGTGACACGAGGAGGGCAGCAACAGCCCCCTGCCACAACAGTGCTCCCCCTCACACCTTAGGTCTGGGATGCTGCTTCTTCCTCCTGTGTCCCTGAGAATCATGCCGCAGACCACTTGAGCCCACCAGCCCATCTGAGCCCTTCCACGAGCTGTGTCTCTGACTTGCTCTGCTTTCAGAAAAATATGAATTTTTACTCTCACAAATTAGAGATGCACACGAACTCTTAATAACAAGACCAGTCATTTGTCATCTTGATGACTAAGAAGAGATTTGCCTTTTTCTTCCCCACCTTCCCGGCTGCGTTTGCCCAAAACCAAACAAAAGCAAACACCCCAGAGCATGAGCCCTGCGCACAGGTAGCCCCACTTGCTCCGCACCTTACCCGCCAGCTGTGATTTCTGCGTCCCAGCAAACCCACCCCACCATCTGCGAGCCAGAAGCTGGATCCAGAGCAGTACCGGGCTCACAAGGAAGTCGTCGCCCCGTATTTAGAGGCTTTATGGCAAGGCTGAGAGCAAACAAGTGCAGTGAGCAGGTTAGAGCTCGTTCTATAGGAAGGTTTTACTTCCTCATTTGGCTGGCAGAGCTCTCATTTAACTGCACAGGTTGATAAACTTTCACTTCATTTTTCAAAAGGAAGAAGAAGAAAAAAAGCAAAAAGAAGAAAAAAAGAGGTTCCTAATACATCTCAGTTCTGAGTCACAGGCAAAGATTAGTCAAACCCACTCTGGCAGGGATCCACAACACCGGGCAGTAAGAAAATGGCATAGGAATTCTGGGGCGAGTGAATTTTTCCAGCAGGGATGCTTATTTTAGCCTCATTCCTCCTGCATCTGGCAAATTTCTGACCTTCAGGGACACATGGAAAAAAAAATATTTAAAACATCAACATTGTGCTTCACAACCTGACATTGCAAAGCCTCATTCAAACACCTCCACACCTGAGGGAACCTGCTCTGGGAGACTACAGTAAAATATAAAAAACCAAAGCAAACGCCCAACCTACTGGTGCCTCGATTGAAAGACTGCTACAGAGACACGCAGTCTGTCCACAGCAAAGACCAACGGGCGCTTCCCAATAGAAACCTGAGGTTTTCCCCTGCTTGTTCCTCACCTTGCTGCAAACAAACATGCCCCAAATCCACTTTTAGGCAGAGGGAAGGGTTGGAGTTGCGAGGAGGGGTTAACCTCTGGGACCCTTTGGATGCTGCTGACAGCTCTGCAGGTGCAGGTTTGGGGGTACCCCGAGAGCGCCTCTGCCACTGTCACAAGGTGACACACCAGAGCAGGGCCACCCTTTCCCGACCAGAAATTCCCCCTTACTTGCGTACTTTGCAGGAGGAAGCCAAAAGGTAGCCGAAACCTTGGTGGTGGCATCCTGTCTAATCCAAAGTCTGGTTGCTGGTGAGCAAGCCCGGCCCCAGCGGGTTCCAGTTGATGGTTACGCCTTTGCATCGCACCCGGGAACCCTCTTGGCCCCAGGCTGCCCCGCTGCTGTGCAGAGCAGTGTCCCCGCAGTCACAGGGCAAAAGGGCAGCGCACAGCCTGTTGCTTCAAGTGGCACAAAATTTCCTCTGATCCATAGAGGTCTGGCCGGGCAGGTTACCAGCTGCAGATAAAGGAAAGCATTCCTAAACTATACATGCCTGTTAGTTTTTGGCTACCCAGAACAGCCATAGAGGAGCCTTTGACTCCACGTGCCTGGAGTCTTCTCTGCATCTTCTCTGCTCCCTTTAAACTGGCAGAATGCCAAACAGCTCATCACAAGCCCACCATGGGGCAGTACGGTTGGAAAGGAAAGAGAAAGCTGCTGCATTATTTATAATTCAGAAAGGCAGCAGAGCAAAGCATACGACATCGCATGGTATCATTTTAACTCCTACTTCTCAGTAAAACGGGGTTTTTTACTACATAAATAAGAACAAACCAGAGCTTATAAAAAGAAACGAGAAGAAAATGAGATAATTTTGCACTCATCTTTCATTTGCAATGAAATGACTAAACCCGTCTACTGTAAAAAGCCGCAAGCAAAAAACTTCAACATCATTCAAATCATAGTCAGCCAGGAAGACCCTTACCCTGTTCCTGACATCTGTTAAGGGCCTTTACCTAGATGATCGCTAGTTGAGAGACAAAAGGCCATGCAAAATAAAGGATCATAATTAATCTTTCAGATGGTTTCAAACCCTTTCGCTCACCAGCGCAGATACACACTTGAGTGCCCAGGGCTGTGCTTTCAGTGTCCTGGTTTCAGCTGGGAAATTAATTTTTTTTTTTTTTCTAGTAGCTACTGTGTTTTGAATTTACTGTGAGAATAATGTTGATAGCACATGTTATTTTAGTTGTTGCTAAGTGATGTTTACGTTAGTCAAGGACTTTATCAGCTTCCCATAGAAGCTGAGAGGGAGCACAGACAGGACAAGCTGGCCAAAGGAATATTCCATACCATAGACATCATGCTCAGTATATAACTGGGGTTGGCCAGGGAGCAGGGATCACTGCTCACGACACCAATCATTGGGTGGTGAGGGCGACTTGTATCATTTTATTTTGTATATTCTTTTACCATTATTATCGTCGTTGTTATTATTTTTCTCTTCTGTTACTGTTCTATTGCACTGCCTTTCTCTCAGCCCTCCTTTTCTCCCTCTTCTCCCTACCCTGCTGGGGCGGGGGGGAGAGGGGGCAGCAAGCAAGCGCCTGCGCGGTCCTTGTTGCTGCCTGGGGTTAAACCACGACACGGAGACGTTTCCTTTCTCTGCTGTGCTCCCTTGCGCTGAGAAGCACGCTGAGGTTTCACAGATTTGTTGTCACTCAATGGTGTTATGTTCAAGAGCTACAGTGGGAGAGATTTTCGGAGGGGAAGATCCCCCCCGGCTACTGGGTGTTCCTGTGTTGAGCTGAAGGCTGAGGGTTGTGAAACAACTAGACCTTCACCGGAAAGAATCATTACCAACCTCAATACAAGATACCCTCGTTGTGACAGCTCCTGGAGGTTACGGAGGGGACCAAGCGTGACTCGTAAGGAGGCTTCCCGTGCAAAACTGCTTTCCTGATGGTGTTAGACCTTCGCATGGAAAAAAAACATTCTCTTGAAACTGGTAGTGTGGAACACCACAGGTGTTTTGCTCTACACACCCCAGTGAGCTATTTGCTTTGCTAAAGGAAACAGTCATTTATTGCATCAGCACCAGAGAAAAGCGTTATTACTGTCTTCCTCATCTGAAAAAGTTCACCTGCTGGGAAAATCAAACAAGCGTAGGTGGCCGTAGTATCACAGGGAAAATTCTTTAGCCCCTAACCAGCAGAAGACAGTCAGGATAAAGCAAGCGCTTAACCAAATGCAGGTCTATTGCCAGGAATATTTTAAATAGTTCCTGGAACTAATACATTCCCCATCCTTCCTCCAGCAAGAACATCTGCCTACTGCCTTCAGCAAGGCTCAGGTCAGACCCTCAGCCACACTCTCCATTCAATCTCCCGATCGCTAAGAACAAGAAGTCACCGTTACACAGTAGGAGCTACACTCCCAACGTTAAATACAGTTTTTACACATTATTAGGCAAAGTCTAGATATTTTCTGCCAGTGAAATTCTCTCCCTGTTAGGGACAGTGGAAATTTTGACTTGGAGACAGGTGTTCACCCCAAAAATGTACATCACTAACTTAACAGGTCCTGCTAGAGCGCTGCATCAGTTATTGCTAGGCAATCCTGTACTGATGCTGGTAAAGAGCCGGCATCTCCGGAAGAGGTATTTCTACATACTTGCCAAAATGATCACCTTTCCTCCCTCCCCAAAACTACGCGCCAGTAGTGAGCACTCTGTCTGACCACAGAACAGCGGGAACAGAGAAGAACTGGTTTCAATAGTAGAGCCAAGGGTAACTACTTCTACTTCTTGGAAAATTACAATCCCATTTTAAGATCTAATGAAGCAGGATCCCAACTTGGTTTTGCCTAAAATATCTATTTTTTTCCTCTGCCTTTTATAGAAAAAGATACTGCTATTACTCAAGTGTTTTCCGCTGGGTTTATAATAAAAAGCACCTTTTACAATCAGAAAGTCCCAAACAAGTTTCAAGTTCAAAAGTTTACTGCTGTTCAGCTTAAGATTTCAGAAAGCTCTTGGAACCGCCTTTCAGCTTCAGTGATTTATTGCATGCTTGGAAGACCTAAACTTTAAGATGGTTTTCTGATGCCTTTTAACACAGCTACCGTGTTTAACCAGGATGCTACCGGCTTGCTCATGGAGAAAATCCACATTCCATCAGCAACCAGACCGAGTTTTACACAAAAATACTGCCCTGTATCAAGTAATCACATAAATCTTCGTGTAATTTAACATTTCTCAAATTGCTTATGCTATCTCTATGTACACAACAAGTGATTGACAGAGGGGGAGAGACATTATCCACGCTCTAGGAAGCTTACAAGCAAAACCTGTAATCCTGTTGTCAAGATCATACAAGTTTTATCTGAAGGAAATCAGGCTATAGGAGGGTGAGATGAACAAAGGTAAGAGCAGCAACAGATTCAGAAATGCTTCTGAACTTCTTGTAAGTTTTGAATGTAACTTCTTAAATGTGCAATCAAAACTCTTGTCCAAATAACTAACAGTTTGGGGCAGGGGGCTGTGTGCTTTGTTTGGTTTGGGTTTGTTTTTTTTGTTTGTTTGAGTGGCTGTTGGGTTTTTTTTGACAAATGGAAGGAAGCAGGTACAGCTTTACTGACAGAGAGTAAAGATTCTTGGCAGCCCAGAACCAGGGACACACAGCATGCTCCCTCCAAGGGACTACGCAGAACTCTTTGGGCTCACATCCCAATGGAAGAGCAAACACACCAAGTCATCAGACCAAAATGGCATTTTGATGAAGAACACTTATGTGTTG
Organism: Charadrius vociferus; assembly: GCF_000708025.1. Classification (NCBI taxonomy): domain Eukaryota; kingdom Metazoa; phylum Chordata; class Aves; order Charadriiformes; family Charadriidae; genus Charadrius; species Charadrius vociferus. The sequence goes on along the minus strand of NW_009647949.1, from coordinate 212,939 downwards.
CTGGCTCCCTAACCCACCCAGAGCACAGCCTGGGTTTATACTCAGAGTTTCATAAACACGCTCGAGATCTTTGAGAAAAGAAACAGGCAGCCACCAGCAAGAAGGCCGACAGCAATCAGGCAGAGCACACACCGGGATGAGCACTGGGTTATCATGAATGTTTTTGGGTAACTGCTTACTGTGTCACCCGTCCTGGAACACCAACCACTTGTATACGATACTTATGCTCCTTCTGCTCACTTGCGTGATGCCCACGGGATTGAAGAGACATCTCTGTTGCAAAACCCCAGCCTCTCTCACTTGCCTTTAGTGCTTTAAGACCAGACCCCATTCCTAACACGGTTTTGGTCAAGTCCACCTCAAGTCTACTGAGAACTAAAGGAACTGCAATGCATGACTACCAAAAAGGTCTCTAACTTCCTCTTATCCATGGAATGCAAGAGTTCATAGAGTCTGCATCGTTATTTCTAAGTTGCTAGAGATAAGGGAATCCAGGAAAAAACTATAAAGGAGCTGGTTTTAAGCCTTTAACCTGTGAACAGAGAGCCTAAAGCATGAAGAGCTCCCCTTCAAACAGGCCTCAGCTAAGTCAAAATGAAGCAGCTGATGTTTCTGCTGCGACATTTTCAAAGTTATTCTCAACATTATAGAGGAAGGTGGGGGTTTTTGTTCTGTTCTGTTTTTTAACTACCACAAGCACCAAAGGTCAATACTGAAACTAAGGCTGGAGATAGCATTTGACGAAAAGGAAACAAGGACAGGGAAGTGTGAACTTTCATTAGAATAAAACAAGTCAACTCTCCAGCTCCCGGATAATAAAAAGTCCTGCCCGCTCCAACACCTCTGGCAGGACAGGAACAGCAGGAAGTGTTTGTGGTTTCAACTGACCATACCTCTCATTCGTGTCATTTCCAAAAGAACCACATGTACGCAACGATAACTTCCGATGACCGTAGCAGTAAATCCCATCCAACTCGGAGTGCTCGGCCATCCACATGTGTACCAGGTGAACCGTGACCCCTCCACAGTGTTAGCAGGGTAGCCTAGAAATGCAGTCTTATTTAGCAGTACCTAAAATTAAGTACTTGCCTTCAAATAGGGTGATTTTATGCTGTCACATAATTTTGGAAACATCCACGTTTGAAAGTTTCATCTTAAAAATATAAAGAGGTAACTTTGTCATTCTGAAGACACTGGTTATATTTTTTAAAGCACTAAAGCATACACCTTTTGCATGTATTTGTTTTTTAACCTTTTATTCTGAAGATTCGTTGGCCACCAATGCAAATTGACCATTTACTTCCATATACTACTCATATAAACTTTCAGTTCTTAGGCATTTACCCATTACAAGAAAGAATAAAGCCATTTCTGCCGCAGAGAAGTGACCACATCCACCTGAAATGGGGTGTTCTTTTCTAAACAAGAAGTTCTGCAAGTCCCACAGGTGGTCGGGCGGCTAGCTGAAGCCTAGGAATGCCTGCTCAGACTCTTCATGCTGTTAAGTCACTCTTGTCGCCTCTCCCATAAGAGGATCTCTGGTGCTCAGCAAGAATCCAGCTTCTCTTAGAGTGGAAGCTTCCCCCCCTCCTCTTTCTATGCTTGCCATTGCCTAAAAGCAGCAAGAACTCAATTGCTTTACCATCTCCACATCCTTGTCAAATTTGGCCAGTGTTTTTTGCATGTTAAAAACATGCTGTGGGAAAGAACTGAAGACAGCATGACAGTGCAAACCCTGTCTCTTTAACAAAGCAGCCTAAAAGCAGGAAGAGCTAGAGAAAAGCTAGCTAGAGAAAACCTCAGCAGCACTACCCCAAATGCATCATATCCTGGAATAGTACAGTTCTTTGGAAGTCGTCTTATGCCCAGACCGAAGGCAGAAACCAATGGGAACAGTGAGCAGTGCTCAGCCCCAGGCCCCCCGACAGCCTCCCAAGCGCAGGCTTCCCATTTATTGCTCCTCTGGGACTGGACCCTGCACAGCCTGCATGGGCCCCTGCAAGTCCCCCGCTGGCTTAGAAATGTTTTGTCAGGAGACAGTTATGGAAACCCTGCATTTCTAGTTCCAGGCTTCGAAGCACACAGAAGTTAGAAAGGAGAGATTCAGCAAAAGGCAGCTTCTTAGCCAAATACACTTAATCTTTAACAAATCCAAGACAGATTGGACAGGTAGATGCCTCTGGAAAGCACATTCCTGCATCCAATACCCTCCCCGTTCTCCATCAGCTCGGATTTGGCTACTCGAGGCATCTGGCCTAGCCTGCTTAGTCAGAATTTTCTGCTGTGGGTTAAACAGCTGCTTTCATTCCTTTAGCACCAGCCTTCCTGTAGAATTACCTTATCAGAAGTTCACTTTCTGCATGCAGTCCCTCCACATGCCCCAGCCAGGCACAGCTACTGGCCCTCCAGGGCACAGAAGTTGGCAGCGACTCTTCTTGGCTGCCTTGAATTTTAGATTTAGTCTTTGTCCTGCAAATCATGACTCAATGGGGGGTATCAAGCTATAAAACCTTATTACATATTACAATCAGACACTACAGCAAATATTACAGAAAAAACACAATCATAAAAGAAAAAAGTGAAATTTATTCATCAAAACAGACTGCCTCCAAGCTATCACACATGCCATGGAGGGGAAGGAAAGACAAATACTGTTCCCCATGTCTCCCCCTCCCCTCTAAACAATGCAAGATCTCTCCTCTTCTAGAGTTTAAGAGGAGGACATACACGTTCTTAAAATGTACACATACTGGCTAACACTGTTGAAACAGCAAGGTCTTGTTTATTGGAGCAAGCCAGACCTTTAAGAGCCTGCCAACTTCCACTAGGACCCAGGCTCTGGTAACACCACCTATGTTCCTCTGTAGATCAAGAGTTATTAACCTCTGCCACAAACCTGAAAATTAACCCCACCTAGGCTTTGGCAAACACAAATGCAAGTTACAAATTCTGTACTTCTGCTAATTCTGGTTATGACTATTTTCTTCTTTCTTACCCACCCAACATAACCTGCCTGACATCATCGCAGCTGGATCGCCCTGACACGACAGAGGCCAGATCTTTAACAGACTACAGATGGGCCAAGTTCAAGTGAATCTCAGTTTTGAGAGAGATCCTCCAGCAATGCCACACAGCCAAGTGATCTGTGTGAATAAGTGAGCAAGTAAGCGCAAGTGATTTAGTATGGTGCAGCACTTCCATCGCCCTTGCAAGCAGCACAGCAGTAACTTCAGTGCCTTTAACCACTGCTGCACAATGGTGTCAGCAAACAGGTGCCAGGACTAAGCCAACCAGAAGCAGTTAATTTTAAAGAAAGGAAATAGAGTTTTGAGTATTCATATACAAATGGTATCTGCCTGCTCTCTGGAAAGAGCGTGCACAAAACATTTGTGTCTCCCCAGGTCTTCTATCACACTCATTGCCAAAGCATGTGAAAATGCTGAAAGATAAATACAACCTCCTTGTAGAAAGGAGGTATGTCCTGCAAATCTCTTCACAGCAGAGAAGGGCAATTCACTTGGTGGACACTTATGTTTCCAAAAAGCTTTAGACAACATTCCTTATCGGAGACTTAAACCCTTTCACTAATGTGAAATACTTTATTGAAACAACCTTTTTGGAATCAAAGCTTACTCCGACAGTCATACGCTGGGCATTCATAGAATTATAAGGCCAAGCTGCCAACAGAAGGCAACTACTGTTATCCAGTAACTGCACGTCCATTTGAGAGAATGTTGGAAATGCTGGAAGAAAACATATTCTAGTTCCCCGTGCTCTCTTCTTCCTTGTCCTTCATCTGTACTTGGATCTCTCTTTGTCTTTTGATTTCTTAGGACTTCTGCTTCTGTCTGCTTTTTTATCCCAGTCTCTTATTCGGGAGTCCTCTTTGTATTTGTCTCTTTGTTTGCTGTACGTGTAATCTCTCTCTTGAGATCGGCTGCGACTCCGATGCCTGTCTTTCTTCTCACTCTTTACCTTCTCTCTACAGCGCTCTCCTTCATGTTTTCGATCAGAATCCTGTTAAAGGAATTGGACAGATATGCAGTTACAGACAAAAGGGGAAAATATACAAAGGCATGAAGAGAACTAGAAAAGAGTCAAGCATCGTTGGTTCCTTAGCTAAGGCTGGTATTACCCGAAATAGATGCACATCCGTGATGATTTGAAGAAGGTAACACATAAAAAAACCCACTGCAACTATATGAAGAAGGTAAATCTACAGGTTTTGTCGGCATTTATGGAAAAAAGCATGGCTGCCAGGCATGCTGCTGCTTGTATTTCCTAAGGAGCTTTCGCAAAAACTTGTTCTATCAGAGACTCAACTCAGATGGAGATTATCAAACTCTTCATAAGCGTCACACAAGCTTCTAAGCTAGATGTGATTTTGATCTCTTATCTAGGTAATGAAAGTACTGCGATCGTAGGTTTTGGTTCAAGCCTCACAGGCATTCCAGTGCTATGAAGATGCAGAACACTTTTTAAGACCTGTCTATAATAATCTTTAATGGCCTAAATTCTCAGCTTCGTAAAAATGAGCGACACCGTTACAAAGACCAAAACTACACAGACACATGCAAACTACTTCACTTCCTTGAAGCTAACAGTCCACAAGTAAAGGCAGTATGAAGAATCCGATCCTTTTAAATGTACAGTCAAACAATAATAAGGTAATGAAAGATCAGTTGTATTTTGCAGGCTGATGGGTATGATCCATATAGAAAACAGATGAAGATACACTCATGCACAGACATAGTAAACTCCTAAGGGGTGCAAATCTGTCTGATTTAAAATGGCCTCAAAAGGAGAGACCAACAGTATGTACTGTAAGTGGTAATGGTGTCTGAGCACACACACTCAAAACTCTAAGAAAAATGCCGCAAATTCATGTAGCCAAAAATGAGGAAATTTTGAATTTCCCTGGATTTCTGCATATCGTCACCAAGAATGCTGACTGAGTTGCGCAGCACACACAATGGATTTGCTCTGGAGAGAAATGAAGTTTGTGTAACAAAGGAGGAATTGCTGTCAGTCGACACACCTGCTTTACTTGTTTCACTAGACAGAGAGTATGAAGCCACTGAGACAGTGTATTAGTAAATGAAGGAAAGATGGCTCAATTCTCAGATGGTGAAACATCACACTAACAAGATTATGGCTCAGCATAATCTTGCTAAAATTTTCTTAACAGACAACACTGAGTTTTGACATTTTTTTGTTCTTATTATTCAACTAAGCTATACAAGCAAACAAAATACAAGAGGGAGCTTCAGAGTCCTGCAGAAAGATACATATACAACTCGCTATTAAGAAAGTGAAAGGCACTTTTGTGTTGAAGGTATGATCACCTGAATGCTTAGTATTGCTATATGCTCTAGTAGACAGATACCTTTTTACAGTATTTTAATAACACCACTGTTAAACACAGACCATTATGAACTACGAAAAATGTCTGCATTAAACTATTAATTTCGGATACGATTTTCATTTCCCTAAATATGTACTCCTGACAGTAGTATTCACAATTGTATGGTTAAAACCCATACCACATGTACAAACAAGTAAACTCTATTTAAAAGAGTAGTGAAAAAACTACTCCAAGCAGAGCTTTTATCTAGAAAGGCAGTGATTAGGATGGTTCCCAGAGCAAACACCACCTTTAGAATTATGCAGATAATGCTGAAATGCTGGAGTTAGAATAAGCAACATAAACCCCCTGGATCAACACACATATCAGTAATCACAGATTTGATCTTTATCTACATAACCAAAAATTTCTGCTACTGCTGTGTACAGTAATCTCACTGGTGGCCAAATGCTCATTCCAATCTGAATCCAACAAAAAGGAGATATTTCCAGATATTTTTAAGAGCTTTGTCCATTCATCTTCAGAATGATGCACAGCCATATTACTCTTGCACCCAAAAGTCTCAGTCTCTGTATGTTTGAAGAAGACGACAGGTTCCAAACCCCTTTGTGGCAGGGCCCCAGTTAACATCAGAAGATGGACACGCTGGTGGTGGAGTAGAGAGGAACATGACAAAAATATTGGCCAGAAAAACAAACAGTGGGCTTGGTGCACTGCTGCCTTCTAGCTGTTTTGTTGCTAAAGCTTCCTCCCAGCACACAGGAGAAACAGGACGAAAGCAGAACAGCACTCAGCTGAAAAATCTAGCAAGCCAGCACTGGAGACAAGCTACTGGCCAAGACAAGGTAGGGAACAGGTCAGTGAAGACTTGAAAGTAAAAACATGTAGCCCACTCTGAATGCCACAGAAAAGGGCAATTTGCTGAAAGGATTAAAAGAAGTCATATGAGAATGGAGCCAGCTAAGCACAATGACCTTCACAGAAGCACTTAAGGTATAGGTGTACTGGGCAAGCCTGAAAGTGCCACAAAAAGGTCCTCACAGTAGCTAATATGATCACAGTGTAAAGAAAAAGAAAAAAAAGGGTAGTAATTTGAATTAATAGAATGAATTGCATCTTAGTTCCCTCCAAAAAATGGGTTACATTTCCCCTTAAATAAGATTTTACCTTTTTAAACCCTTTGGCACAGAAAAAGGTCAATTTTTTTAAACACTCTTAAGTTGATAAAAATAATGGTATTTTGAAAACAAATATTTTATGCCTTATCCAAGTCAGAAACATGCTGGTTTCCCATTGGAAGAAGAAAAGCAGTGTCTCTCTTACTGCTGAAATCCAGATTTCTCAACCCATGATCACAGCCTCTCATCAATCAATAAGTAAGTGATGATCTACCCAATTCTTAATCCAGCATTGTGTTGGTGAACACACATGAAAAAGGAAAAATGAAAAAAGGGAAAGACAGCCCTCTGGAAGTTCATGGCTGGCTTTGCCAAAAGTAGTAACTTGCCAAACAGCACTTGCAGGTAAATCAGCTAGAAATACCATGACCACAAAAGTAGAATAAATATGCCACCTCTAGGTAAATTAAACACATTAGTTAAAGGTTAAAAGGAGCACACAAATAGAGACTGCCTTTGCAGGAGGGAGATTTTGATCAAACTTGACCCTGAATGTAAAGAGAAAGCGTCCAATAAACAGTAAGAGCAGGAAATTAAAACCAGAAAAATCAGTATCTCTGCCAAAACCATGCGCTACAGAAACCTGAAAGTCAGAAAGCCCCTCTGTCTCACAAAAATCTATTGGATAGGCTATACTCCTCCACGGATTGAGTCATCTTAAAAAAAAAAAAAAAAAAAAATCCAAGGAACCAAAAACCACAGAGAAAACTGGAAAGAGAACAAAGTCATAATATAGATCTCAAGCAGAAGCATGACCTGTATTCAAAAAAAACTCTACCAAATTCTATTCACAAACCCCCATGTCAGTGCAGCCTCCTGCTCCAGACCCACATCCTGTTACCTACTAAAGGCAAGCCACAACACCCTACATCTTCTACCCTCTGGAATCAAGTCAAACAGCACAAGATTCAAAAATATATTCTTAAAATGTCAACACAGAGGCTGAAGATTCAGGAAACGGGTGTCAGACAAGCAAAGGATGAGTCACAATACACAAAAAAAAATAGCAAGAGAACATAAAAACAACTCAACATCATGGAAACTATTCAGAAAATAAAACCTCTTCAGTCATAGCTGGAGCTGGTAGCACAAACTGCAGTTTCAGTTGCCAGAAGTTCCCATTGTAAGACCCTGTTCTCTGTTAATTAAAATCTCTGCCACACTAGGGCCTCAGGGTGGAAGTTTATGTACAAAGCATGGCTATTGTGGTCATTGGCCAACTAGTTGTGGAAGGTCTGCTGTTGTTTCGTTTTAAAGTTCTTACCTCAAATATATTCTCATATTTCCAAAATAGGGTTAAGAGAAAATGCTTTGTTTGGCTATACTAAAAATGCTACCATTCATCAAAAGTTTCCATACTGTTACGCTTTGTGCTGGCCTTGGTATTCACACAGAACATACTCTGCCTCACAAACATGCCTCCTTTCCCTGTTCTTGTATGAGTTCCCCAGATTATGCCCAAATTATAAATCTAAAAAAAAAAAATTTTTTTTTCATTACATTTTGTATATGCTAAATGGGATTTCTCAGCTAAAGTGCCCACAGATTTCACCTGGAAAGGGCCATGCCCAGATACTTACTGAATCTCTTAAATCAGCCTGACAACATACTGCTCAGTATGTCCACACTATACAGTACATACTAACAAGAATATTCAAGTGCAGACACAGAGAAAAAATTCTTCCCAGAAATTAATTTTCACAGCTCCAAGAGAGACCTACGTTGCTTGCTATCAGAGAATAGAAGTAAGTCTCCACCTGTGATTTTGGGCATAAGAAGGCTAAGCTATTTACACCAAAAGGGATAAAGGTGAGCGACAGAGAGGAAGGCAGTGGGAAAGAAGAAGATACCAGAATACAGCAGCAGTAGACTACACGAAAAATTCACAGTAGGAACTGGGGACTAAATCACAACAAGATGTACAGAGACGTGGAAGAGATCACAGAGTAAAGCACTAGAAAATAGTCTTTTCCGGAGTCTGGAAACAGCACCAGGAATCCCTCTGTCTTCACATTTTTAACTACTGCTAATGGATCTCGCAGCCCCCTTGTAACAATTGTAACATACAGATGTTAACAGCCCACTGCCGCCAGTACTCGTTGTACCACCTGTAGGGGTAGAGACACCTGAATAATTTTAAAATGTTCTTGGCTGATAACGCATGACCAGCCAGTTCCAGATGTGTAATTTATGAACCACCAAGAACAAAGATTATTTCCAGAAATATCTGTTTCAAGAATGTTAAAACGACAATGTCAATCAGCCAAAAAGATAGGAGGAAGTCTAAACCAACATTACTCTTGTATGTATATGCTCTGATCAAGACTTTAATTATCTGAACAGGTCCCTCCTCTCCACCCAAAAGATCCTGACTGAATTATACAAACAGTGACAAAAAGACTTGTATGACAAATGAGCAATAGAGCTCACCAGTGGCGCTGAAAAAATGTAATTGCTAACATTCATGAGAAAAGTTATTTCTAGCATCACAGCAAGAAGTGATGCAATGGAACACCAGAATCCTGTGTGCTCTTTGTACACAGAACTTAAAACAGTACTCAAAACTCATGCCAGGACAATGGCTTTATTTACTGTGGCTAGAACCTTATCACTTGCTGCAAAGTTGCTAGAAGACAGCTTTGTTCTCACTCATAAAGCTTGCATTGTTAAAATATTGGGGTTTGGGGTTTTTTTTTGTTTTTCAGCTTAGCTCAATTCTCCCTAATGCTCACACTTCAATGGTGGTTAACCCTCCCCTTTATCATTTCAGACATTGTTTCCATGAAACATCAACATCTTGACTATCCCAAGTGCTGACCTGACAGCCTGCAGTGGAACTAATTAAAGACAGAACTACTGTCTTCTGATAATCTCCTGCACAGCCTGAGTCTACAGCACTGTACACTTGCACAATACAGATGCAAGCAAACCTGCATACAGATTTTACACAAACACCTCCAAAACAGTTAAGGAAAAATAAAAAAAAGATAATGCAAAGAGATGGTGTTTCTGATTCCATATGGGAAAAAAACAACACATGCTGGTCTGGCAAGACAATGAGAAATAGCCTGCATTCATGAAATATGATTAACTACTAATTTATGACTGGGAATATGTGAACAACAGGTTCAAAGTGCTGAAGATCTACTTTATGAGAGGCTACATTGCCTCTTCAGGATGTTTTGGCAAAAAGCCATTCAGACATGCCAAGCTTCAAAAGTCCAGGAAGATTTGGAAAGCCTCTTTCATAATCAGATAGTAACATCAGCCTACTGTACGTTTACAACTGCTGTATTTTACAGGACTTTGCACGCCATGTCCTCAGTTCAATATCAGACTTTTTTTTCCCCTGGCTTCTCCTGTTAGAAGAACAATAAACGTGTATAAAGTTAATGCATGAAGAGGTAAGTACCTTAGATCTTCTGGTCCTCTTGTCATCCTCTTCATCATCAGAGTGGTGGTGCTTTTTCTTCTTTTGCTTTTTAGCCAAGTGCAACTGACTTGTTTGAGACTCTTCTATATCCTCATCCAGCACCAGGTCATACTTGGCACTTACAGTGTTGGTTAAGGACAGATCTGTTACTTAATAAATACCAGAACATAAAAGCTCACGAAACAAACAAATCCCTGTTTATCAGACCATAGTTTATCAACACTTATGATGTATTTCAGTCAGAAGAAGATCATACACATTGAAAAAAAATCAGCTGTGCTAAAATGACTGAATTCTGTCCTGTCAAACAGTACAGCCAGGTCCCAATTCTCCTTTCTTTTCTACCTGTGGATATCTGAACAAGCTACAGTCTTCTTTTCTCTCATGCTCGCCACAAGCGAAGTATAATTGCAGAGCACGATTAGTTACTACTGTGGTCTTGTTTCGGATGCAGCAGGTTCCCTGTGAAACTACTTAAAACTCTGTTACGCTGTACGTCATTCCAGGGCTCTACACGGGGAACATTATTTACCTGCACACAACATGGAAGTGAAACAGCACATTCCGATTTGACTAAATTCAAAGTCATCAAATGAAAAACGCAAAATGCTTAATTCCATGTCAAACATCAAATGGTTATATGAAGCATCAGCAAAATAGCTATTTAGCAAGCTTTAAGAATTTTTTTCCAGCCTGTTTTCATGAACTGTACTTTGTTCAAAAAATACCTTTGACCAGAAAAGGATACTCCTGCTTTGGTTTTACCTTCTCTTTCAGAGCAAGTTTTGAAGGTCTGTCACGTTCCTTTTCATATTCTTTGAAATCATCCTTGGTGTATCGCCCACCTGTCCACAGAAAAATATATTCAATTCACTCCAACTGAAAAAACAACCAAGACCCACACCTATCGCTAAGTCCTGCTTATGAATGTAAGGGCTCTTCATAACCATACAGAGATTCATAGCAGGATACAGTTTCAGAAACAACACTGGCATCTGGGTAACGGAGCAGAAAAGAGTACGACAAGTTGTGATTTTCTGTCCTTCTCTTGCTTGCAGATCCCATTAAACAACATGGGGCTTTCTCCTCACTCATGTCCAGTGGAGATAACACATGAACAGTATCACAAAGCAGGATTTAGCAACTGGTTCAGTCCCACTTTGATTACAGGTCCTATCTCATACTACTTAAAGTTCTGTTAGCATGAAAGCCTACAGAATATTCTCATTATTAAGTGGCTTTTTGCTCTGGGCTGCACAAAGGGAAACCTCTGAGACTGTTACAGCTTAGGAGTTCAAATGGAAAACTAGAATAAAAATTGTCATATCTTGATTTAAAGAGAGGCATGTCAGATTTCATCTTCCATCCATTCACGGGAAAGTACCAGCTCACAGATTAAGAAACTATTCTACAGGAATGTGCTGCCATCTTACGGTCACACTTAAAACTGCAATATTAACAGGCTGGGACAGAATAACAGGTTGGAAGGGACCTCAAGAATCATCTGGTCCAACCTTTCTTGGCAAAAGCACAGCCTACACAAGATGGCCCCGCACCCTGTCCAGCTGAATCTTAAAGGTGTCCAATGTTGGGGAATCCACCACTTCCCTGGGGAGATTATTCTAATGGCTCATTGTGAAAAAATTTTCTCTTATGTCCAATTGGAATCCCCCCTGGAGTAACTTGTACCTGTTACCCCTCATCTTTTCCATGTGACTCCTTGCAAAAAGGGAGTCTCCATCTTCTTTGTAGCCACCCTTTAACAGTATTCCAAGTGTTGAAAAGCGCTGAGTGGGACAATGACCTCTTTTATCTCTGCTAGTGATGCCCTTGTAGAGGGAACCCAGCATCCTCTTGGCTTTCTTTGCCGCTGCAGCATACTGTTCGCTTTTACATTGAGCTGCTTGTCCATCAGGACCCCAATGTACCTTTCCACAGAGCTGCTCCCAAGTCAGGTAGATCCCAGCCTGTGCTGCATTCCTGGACTGTTTTCCCAGATGCCAGACCTTACACTTGTCCTTGTTGAACTTCGTAAGGTTCTTGTTAGCCCACTCTTCCAGCCTATCCAGGTATTCTTGCAGGGTGGCTCTCCCTTTCAAAGCATCCATTTCCCCACTCAGTTTGGTGTTATCAGCAAACTTTGTCAGGGTACACTTGATCCCATCATTCAGTTCACTTATGAAGATCTTAAATAGTGTTGGGCCCAGTATCGATCTGCAGGGGACCCCACTTGTGACAGGCTGCCTGTTTGAAAAGGAGCTATTTACCACCATCCCCTGGGTGCAACCTGTTAGCCAGTTCCCCACCCACTGCACAGACCACTTGTCTGGACCGTAACACCCCAGTTTCTCTACGAGGAGGGTGTGGGGAAAGCCTTGGAGAAATGAAAGACAAAGGAGAATGGCTTCAAACTGGAAGAGGGGAGATTTAGATTAGATATTAAGAAGAAATTTTTCACTGTGAGGGTGGTAAAGCACTGGAACAGGTTGCCCAGAGAAGTTGTGGATGCCCCATCCCTGGAGACATTTAAGGCCAGGCTGGATGGGGCTTTGAGCAACCTGGTCAAGTGGGAGGTGTCAAGTGGGTTGGAACTAGATGATCTTAAAGGTCCCTTCCAACCTAAACCATTCTATGATTCTATCAAATCTAGGTAGACAATGTCCACCGCTTGCCCCTCATCAACTGAGCAGGTTACTTTGTTGTAGAAGGTGATCAGGTTTGTCAAGCACGATTTGCCCTTCGTGAATCCACGCTGGCTTTTCCCAACCACATGCTTCACTGGACTTGTGATAGCCCCTAGAGGATTCATTCCATAACTTTCCCAGGGACTGAAGAAAGACTGATAGGCCTTTAATTTCCTGGATCCTCCTTTAAGCCCTTCTTGTAGATGGCAGTGACATTAGCTTTCTTCCAGTCTTCTGGGACATCCCCTGATCGCCATGACTTCTCAAAGATTACGGAGAGTGGCCTCGCAACAACATCAGCCAGCTCTCTCGACACTCTTGGCTGGGTATGGTCAGGGCCCATCAATTTGTAGGGGTCAAGCTCCAAGAAGCAGCTACCAAAGGTGGAAGAACAGTACTTCCCCTAGGTCATTTTTTGGGTACCGTATATGAACAACAAGATGACAATATAGTTAGCTTTCCAATATTTAAGACAATTTAGACCTAAGTTACCCAGATAAATAGAAGTTTTACATGTAGTCAGTTAGCATACAATGCACTGCAGAGCATAGTAGAGATTACAAAGTCAACTCAGCTCTGAGAAGGACAAGTTGTAGTACCTCAGTGTCTAGTACCTCTAGTCCCCAACCTGGAGAAATCACATGCAAACAGTTGAGGGCTGACTGCGTTTTTAGGCGAACACACACAAGAACATCACCACTGCAATGCACAGTCATGTCTTCAATTCCAGTGTTTTCCTCACATCACCAACAACCAAAAAACCACTGTACCCACCTCTCCCACCATATTTTTCATCTCAGAACCACCTCAAACATCTGAAACTAGGTTTTATAACATACAGCCTGCTGTGCCATATGGTTGACCTACAGGAGGTGAAAAGGGGAAATCCCTGGCCTGAATATTGACCTTTCCTTGTATACACCCAGCTGTCATACAGTGAATAAAGAAAAGAAACTAGAAATTAACAGTGTACTGCCATATTATATTGCTAATAAGTAATATAAAAAAACATCACTCTTAAAGCTTGAGAGAAACAAGTGACTTAGTGGCAAAAATGTATCTGATAAAGTAATCCGTGGCAATGCAATCTTAATATAGCAGTAGTAAACTCTTCTACTCTTTCTTATGGAACAAGTGAAGAGAAGAGGCAGCAACTGTGTTGCTCTATTATAGTACCAGGAAAATTCATATCCCCGAAGATGAAATAATTTAAGATCATAAAAATTGCTTCTCTTTACATAAGGCTTACAGTTTAGAAGTCATGGCTTATTAAGTTATAAGGGCTAACAAATCACAAGTGTACCTACCTTTTCCCTTCCACTTAATCTTTGCAACAGACTGGCTAAAATCCACATGTATCCGTCTGTCATCTATCAGCACATTGTCCATTTTGAAGTAGGCTTTTTCACAGTCTTCCTCCTGATATTAACATTTCCAGAACATTTTGAGTCATGACTATTTCCTAGCAATATTCACTGAAAAGCTCAAACACAAATTCAAAGCTTAATGGCATACTTTTTTTTTTTTTCTAACATTAACTAAAGCACATTCTTGCATCGTGCCATTTCAAAAGAAATAGTTACGTTTTGTCCGAATGTAAGCATTTCAAATTCCATTTCTTCAGTTCATTTCACTATTTTAAAAATTTGCCAATCCAGCTACATGTTTGACGCATGTAGTACATTGAGAAAAACAAGGAAAAAAAAAAGACAACTAATAAAAGCTCCATTTTAAGTACATAAGTAGGCTTAAGAAAAGTGAGAACACTTCTCCAGTGTTTTCCTCACAGATTAGAGATTAGCAGATACAAAACAAGAAGCTATGCACCATCAAGAAAACTTCTACTATCAACCTCACAGTGAAAGCAGCATGCTGATAAAGCAAGCATCATTTACAAGCCCAATGCAGGACACTCCTGTACACATGAATCTACCTTCTTTCACACACCCTCCTCTCTTTATGCAGCATGCCTCCTTTTTCTCCTAGCATTCCCTTCTTTAACTCTTCAAAGTCCTAATGTGCTCAGGGAAAGAAAAAGAACCTGCTCCCCTCCCACTGGTTTTAAGACAACTTAAGAGGAACATATTTGTATGGCTTGGTTGAATAGAGAAAGGCTTAAACGTTTGCCTCATGTAGGACCTACAACTTCTATAACTAAGACAGTAAGAGAAAAATATTAGCTACCCCAAACTTGAAGAATTCATTGGTTTTCCGTAATGGAAATATATATCTAGAATGAACTTTTACAAGCAGAATTGGCATACAGTATACCTAAAAAACATACCTTTTCAAACTCGATGAAAGCATAACAAAGAGATTCACCAGTCTTCCAGTCTCGAATCACTTCACAGCTGAAAAATTGATAAGAAATTAAAACATCAATGCTTGTTGGAGCAAAAAACATAGGATAAGCAGCAAAAAAACATAGGATAAGCAGGCACTGCCTAAAAGGGAGAAAAACAGTTAAAAAAAACCCCAAAATAACAAAACCCCCTTGAAGGTATTATAACAACACTTGATTCTGAGATCCATACTGATTTGGAGGTGTCTGCACAGAAAAAATGCATGCGACATCACTCTAGTAATTATTGCACTTAACTCACATGAAGTACAGAACTAGGGATGAATTTCTGATTAATGAAACAAAATCTATTTTCCAACATTACTGTTATTGACTTCTTGCATTTCACTAATGCAAGACAAGAAATTTCACAGTTTTCCCAGTCATTTTAAAGAAAGTTTAGAGACATCATGTGATAACTTTCTCTTCTTAGTAAGCGCCTTTTTAGCAGCCACCTTCCTATCAGGCAGTTCACTGGTCAAAATAAGAAGCCTAAAGTATTGCATCAGCAGATGCAAAACGGGAACAACATAGTATTGCATCAGTATTACCAAACTCTTGCATATGACATGAGAATTCTGACTACAGGATATTGAAGGTGGTCAGACAGGCAACAAGGGCAGGAAATGCAGTATTAACGTGAGATTTAATAAAGTAAGACCTCCCCAATGTATATTGAAGAAGTGATGAATCAGGATTCAGATACACAATCCAAGAGATGATCAAGATGCAAAAAAAAAAAAAAACCACCCCAAAAAAAAACCACCAAAGGAAAACAGGAAAAAAAAAAAAAAAGGAGAAGACAAGGCTATTCAGACAAGCTATATAAATTATTTGCAGCAGTCATCAGCGAGGAAGAAGGTAGAACAGTCTTGTGCCAGAACCCTCCTCTCTGGATTACTCAGAGAATTTATCTGAAAGTGGAAGGTCTTCAGAGGAGGTACTGAACAAACTGACATAGAGGGAAAAAAGACAGTGAGGTGTAGGAAAGTAGGTTTCACTGCCCATCATGTCTTTTGATACCAGTACTAGGAGGAATCAGCTAAAATTACTAAGAGCAAAGTTCAAAACTGAAAAAGGCAGCAGGCGTTAGGAACACCTTAACAAGGAGTGTATCAGATGCCAGAAATGTTTGTCACTTTATCCCAAACCATACATATTCCCACAGAAAAGAAAAACCCAGATACTGTACGTAGCTCGCATAGCATCTGAGATAAAAAAGTGCTGATAGGGAGAGCAGAGCGAGAGGACGGGGGACTGGGAAGAGTATCATACACTTTCCTTGTTCCTATGCTTTCCTAGGCTTTCACTTAAAACCACTGCTGGGACAGGATACTCATCTAGCTAGATCTGACTTTGTATCACCATTGTTGTGCTCTCTATCCAAGTACATGCAGCCACAGGATAAATGACTACAGTAGCAGTATGGCGTCTCAACAGCCAAACCTAAATAGACTGGTAGGAATCAAGTTCAGTTTCAACAAAGAAGGTTTTCCTTTTTACTTTACAACAATTACCTTTTAATGGGACCAAATCGTGAAAATATTATCTCTAGGTCTTCATCTGTGGTCACAGGATTCAGTTTACAAACAAACAGCACGTTTTCTGGTGGCTTGACCTCTGCATCTGGTAAGTCTCCCACCTGTGGCATACAGGAAAAAGACTTTTAATCTCTTCTGCCTAAAGCTCTCTACATTTTATTGCCACAAGCACACTGGCAACATATCGTTTGGATGATCTCAGACACATTCCTACCAGAAAATAAAAAATTAATGAAATATTTTTCTACTCAACATCACAAAGAAGTGTTTTCCTTAACACCTAAAAATGATCATTTATTTGCAATGCCACCCCTGTGACTTCATGAAAGTCACAAATACTTACTACCTTGCTTTCCCTGTTTATAACATAACAAATACACAGTTCTAAAAGGTGAAAATGTTCTTTTAGAGCCACTCTGTTATAAAAACAAAAATAGACTGGATCCATTCCTTTGTCTCTGTCTGTACCAAAGATAAACTTATCTTTCCTTGAAATCTGGCAACAGCTAGGATAAGCTTAAATTTAAGATAGCTTGATAAGGATGAGAAGTTGCAATTATACAACTTTGTTCAGACAGACAGAAGGGAGAAAGTATTCATGCTTACTAAGAAATAACATTTGCTTACAATACACAAAACGGGAAGGGAGGGGGGAATCAAAATTCCCGTCTTCGACCTAGCAAATTAAGTTCCAGAGGAAAATGCAAATATACACATCACCTTCTGTTGAATTGCAGCACTACTTTTTAAAACCTGAACAAAAGACTAGAGATAAATTGTTTAAAATATCACTATCTGTTACTTAATAAGTTAATAAAAAGGTAACGCACATTGGTTTGATAGAAAAAAGAAGCAAAATAACACAAGTAAGAAACAGATTCCACAAAAGAGCACACAAAAGAGATTTAAGCAGATGACACTCTCAGAGAAGTTTAGTGTTTCAACAAAAGAACAATGGAATTAATAGCTGGGGGTTTTCAAATCAGCGAAACTAGCAGTGCACTTGGTTTTTCATCTCTTCAGCTTGTATAACATAGCTCCTTATTGCATACTACCCAGCAATACTCTCTGAAAATTACTGCATTGGCTCACATACCGCACTTGCCTTTTTTAGCTAACCTCAAGTTTATACAGAAAACAGGTCACTAGTCCAACCGTTGCTGCAAAACAAGGGCCCACACCTGCAGATCTTCTGCAACACTGTGGCCACATCTGGACTGACCTTGGTATTAGTCTGTGCTGTAAACTATTCACCATAGATTTGAATTTGGTAGCTATAAAGAAGTGTGATGGATTCACCCATCCTTCAGCAGTGTGTGCGCTGTTTTTTTTCCCTTTTTTTTTTTCTTTTTCTAAAGAAAAAAAAAAGACTTCAAAGTACATTCACAGGTTTTTGTTACTATATGGAGTTTACAACTGCCAGCAGTTACCAAACATTATATTTAAGGAGGAAGAACATGAAGTTAACCAATGTCAAATTCAACTAATGCCACAGATGGAAGACATCCATTACATGTATGAATAATGCAATCTCAATGCCGCTATACGTACTGGGAAGAGATTATCTCAAATTCGCAGAGCTTTCTCCCACACATGCTAAACCTCTTCCAAGATATTCAGCAGCGTATTACATACGTTATGTTTTTTAGCTGGATGCATTTCCAGCAAATTTTTATAAAGTCTCCACTGGCCCACTTTTAATCCTGTCTTTAACAATGAAACACCACCAGTTCTATCAGAAAGCCACCTCCAGTGCTCACACTCAATCCCTTTCATTGTACCACAGATATTTAATGGCACAGATTCATGACATTTTTAGCACATAAGCAATTTCAAGACAAATACTACACGTCCTCCTAGACTTAATATAATATGCACACATAGAGCAATAGCATCTAAAAGGTAAATACAAAAAGATGTTCACCATTTCCAGAAGAATGGCACGAGTTTTTGCTTCTTGTTCTGCCTGAACTTCTTCTATTTCATCTGCAGACCGTCCTTTCAAGTCATCAATTTCTTCATCTGCTCCTATTCTGCCACTCTGAAAAATGAAGGAAAAAGCTATCTGTTACCAAGCCATGGCCAAAAATTCTTTTCCACTTTCCAAACATCACTTGGATGACCTCACTCTTCACCCCCCAAAACATGAAGAATGCTTAAGCACTCCAGCTCTGCAAAACTGGGCTTTCATTCTGTTCTTTCCACTTACATTAAAAAAAGAGAGAAGATGCTATCCTCACGTGTTTCAGGCAGTATGAACTATGTACGAACTTTCAAGCCCAATCTGAAACATATTCAGTTAGACACTCTAAATTCTTTATACTCCCATCTCATACTCAACATCTCACCACAAGCGTCAACTCATTTCTCATCTAGATAGTTCCTACCAGAAATTAAGATAAGGAACACTGCAAATATCTGTGGTGTCTAGTAAACTCAAACATTAAACATAGTATATCACAACAAGAATTATATTTTTTACACGTCTACATCTAGGCGGGATTTGAGGTTTAGTTTTTTTCTCCTCATCAGCATCTCTACAATGCTGCCCTTCTTACAGGCATTTCTACACCAAAACGTCTATCTTCAGACAGACTATAGGGGAAGAAAATTAAGTAAAAGTTTTCAAATCTTTATGTTGGCAGTGAGCTATCGAACTCCTTATACCATTTAACATATCTGAAGGTACATGAAAGATTAACCACAGTGCAGACGTACTATGAAAGCCTAATTCCAATCTTGCAATTAGATCTATTAATCTTAAAAACAAACAATATTCTCTCTAGTCAGTTTATTCATTGCTTGAAACAACTGTTTCCATACAAGCAGATAATCTCACATAACTTCCATAACTGCATGCTATAAGTTATGAATAATTGCAATTATGTTTTTAGCAAATTCCTTCTATTTGAACAAATACAAAATAGTATGCATGCTTGCAGATGTAACTCAAAGAATGACCAAGATTACTTCCGCTGAAACACAGACTATTTCACATTTAAAAGAACACCAGTAAGCACTTTAATCTTAATAAAAGTTAGTTGTATTTTGTGTTCTACCGGAGTATACAAAAACCAGTAATGCCAAAAGTGAATATTCTGAATGTTCAGCTTATCTACAGTGTAATTAGAAATCCAAAATACGGCTTTCCAACCTAACTCCACCGTAGTCACAGAGGAGAGCACCCAAGTCACCCTTTTATACTTTTCTTGAAAAGATTAAGCAGCTGTATTTGATTAAACACAGCAATTGCCCCAAATAACAGACAAGCATTTGACATATCAGAACTCAAGCCAGTGCAGTAGAAGAGCATCTCTTATCCTCCTATGCTAAAAGTGTGTAGCTCTTTTATGATATAGATTTGACAGACAAAGTCTTAAAGACAGAATTCTTATTTTGATCAAGTCTGTGCTGGCCACTAATAGGGGTAAATTTATTTCATTATTTCTTCCAACTTTTCCCCAAGACACTATCATAAACACTCACATCTAGCTGCTCCTTAGTAGGTTCTGGTGAGCGATCAGGAACAGACAAGCCAGGTGGATCTTCAAACGGATCATCTAAGATTACTGTGTGATTTATCCTTATAGAAAACAAGAGCTGCATCAGTCACATGCAAATAAAACTCTCTTTACCCAAGTAACAGAAAACCATCCCCGCTGATTCTCAGTTACATCTCAAGCAACCAAACATACTATATGCTTGTAAATACTAGTACTGATGCTTTTGTAAAGGCAATAAATATAGTTGCGCATTTTCTTATATAATTGTTTATTTTAGTACCTGCTTATTTTACCAATAATACTGGAACAAAAGAGTACTTAAGATATCATGTACAGGTCACCTGACATTGCAACATTAAGCCAGTTTCCAAAAAAGATTAATTTGTTTAATTATAATGTATTCCTCAAAAAGGGAAGTTAAAAGCAGTCACACCTGATATCTTGATATGGGATAAAATCCTTATCTACAAAAGTTTCATTAATTGTCTTCAATACATCCATGCCTTCTGTCACTTCTCCAAATACTGTATGCACACCATCAAGGTAATCCAGGTTTTCCCCTGTAGTAATAAGAAACTACAAAAGAAGATACAAAACCAGTAACAGTAAACAGAAAAATTCAGGGCTTGAGTTTTACCTTAGTAGAGGTACAACTCTCACTGAAATCAGTGGGGGAAAAAAATTCTTCCTGACTCCTGCGGGAGAAGATTAGCCTTCTTCCATCAGGTCTGAGAACATGGTGAGCCAACCTACAGCTCACAGCCACTGCCTGAAGAAGAAAGGCTCTCTCACACAAGCCTCCCTCTGCATGAGCTCACAGCTCTGCCTCATTGGACCCTTCTGTAAATTGATTTGATTCAGTAATCTGGCAGAAAAACAGACCAGCAGAGGAAGAGCAGGTAGTTATCTGCCCAGCAGGTTTGTTGAGCAAGATCAGCAACGATTGTGACAGACATCACAGCTGATGAAAAGGAGAGAGGACAGAAAAAGCAAGGCTACCCCTCTGGGCAGCAGTGAGCTGTAAGCTGAGCTCAAATCACCTGTTCAAACTGTATTCAGCAGGTGCATTTTGACAATTTTGGGAAAAGCTTCCACAGTTCTACCTTCACCTGCTTTTATCCAGACTTTTTTCCTTCCTTTCCTTGTATCACAAACCCTTCTCTCCGAAAAAAACAGGATGCAGTAGCACTGAGAGGAGAACTAGAACACAACAGCATTGATTCCAATCAGCTTGAATTGGCACTGAAATGTACCTTAACTCAAATCAGGTGTTTTGCTTTAGGGCAAAACTGAAACCGTGGAAATTGACAACAACTGAACACTTGGTAACAAATTGAAGGCAGAAGACACTTGGTAATGAACGAGGGAGGAAGAAGCAGAAATGCACAATCAACAGAACACAACCATTACATCCACACTTTACAATCTGACTGGTAACATCTCACGCCTCATTCTCTGCAACACAGTTAAGACTGGTTAGTCTTTGGTATAGATTACACTAAGCTACATTATATCTGTAAGCCAACTCTACATAATTCCTTACTGGCATCTTTCTTTCCCAAGGAAGAAGCTGCAATACTGCTCCTGGCAACTGCATTCATTCCCATATGCCTGCGTATATGCTAGCAGGGTGCATTCTTAAATGTAAATACAAATGTAATCTCTCTTTCCTAAACCCCCCACCCAAACAATTATATACAATTTATACAATGCAGGGAAGCAGCAAAATTAACTCCACATATTACAAGCTCTAGCTGGAATAAAACTGTATTTTTTTTAAATTGCTCTTTGATTATTAAAAAACCCCATTTTTTTTAATTAAAACATATGCATATTACAAGTGAGGCATTTTAATATATAAAAGTGACAATGCATCTAAAATAAAAATTTAGAAATAATATCATTCTATGAGATTAGAGTTTTAAATATACCTATAGCAAAAACTCTGTGAACAGGGAACAGCAAAGGGAACGCCACCACTTTCAAATATTCTTTTATAACACCACTGGGCTAAAACTGTAAACTTACATTATATTATTAATGCACACACTCTGTAACCATACAGAGGAAACTGTAGTACGATTTCAGTTTTCAAACTAACATGAAATTATAACCCGATAGTTACAGGATTATTAAATACCCAGTTTCCTTACTTTTCACTTCCATTTAACTACAGGATTTTTTTCCTGGCCATGCTATACATTATCAAAATCCCACCAAGGTATTAACAGAAATGAATAAACAAAGGAAAAAAATAAAGAGGACTGAATGCTAACAAAATTTATAAAATGAATCTAGGACAGGATTTGAATCTGAGCATTTTAATCTCTTTAATCTCAAATTCCCATGGGCACTCAGAACACAATGCAAAATACTTATCTATGGCATGCTTTTTGACCATATTACAAGATGACGCTACTGAGATGACACTGTCATTTTTATGCCTCCTTGTGAATTCAAGGAAATTTCATTTTAGTTATTCAGACATGTACTAAGGCTTTCCAACACTGTATGCTGACCTGTGATCCATGCTGATCATTACCATTGTTCACCATTGACACGGTTCCCTTTTTCTTGTGCTTAATTCTCGGCACTTTTTCTGCCTCAAAAAATCTAGCTTGATCGCCATACAGTTGACTGCAAATATATATAATACACATGTTACAAGGCAAAAGAATTTTAAGAAGCGAGATAAACAAATGCTGTAAAACAGTAAATAGAACATCTTAAAAATTTTTACATTGGCATTCAAATAAAACCAGAATTTACATTACATCCATGCACATTTTTATGGACCTGTACACTTACATAATTCACTTTGTATTACAGGGAACAATAGATTTTTCTCTGAGGCATTTCACAGAGGCTCTTTTTTTTTGGTGCGGGGAAGGGGTTATTTGCATGCTTTTAAATGCAGCAAATAACATTTTTCTAAGGCATGAAGCAAATATGTATTTTGATAACTAGGTTCTGTAAAAACAAATTAATCTACA
The DNA here is from genome assembly GCF_000708025.1 of Charadrius vociferus. NCBI lineage: Eukaryota > Metazoa > Chordata > Aves > Charadriiformes > Charadriidae > Charadrius > Charadrius vociferus. Next base: position 189,901 of record NW_009647949.1, on the reverse strand, counting down.
CTGTAATAATTTATGCCCCATTTATCTCTTCCAAGATAAATGGAAAGCCGCTAAATCTGTGTGTAAACTTAGTTCGTCATACAGACAGGACAGCACACAGTAATTTGAGATGCACAGGATACGGCAAATTGTTAAACTCTTTTTAATTTTTTAAGTCTAACCCTGATATCTCTCATTTTGTCTCACTCCATAATTAACAGAGGCGTGGTCAATACACACATTTGCCCAAATTTAAGGATAGTGTTGTGTTTGAAATCATTTTGATAAGCAGGTGTAAGCCTCTATGAAGAGGGGATTAAAATTAAACTTTGCCTGCATCAGTCTCCTGGGTAGCAAGACCAGAAACTCCAATTTTGTGTACTTTGGCAGTAACAAACAGGTAGAAAAAACAAATTGCCACCCTCCAAGCTAGTAGCCGAACAGAACCTGCCACTCTCTCATCACACTATAATTCCTTATCTGCCATACCAATGAGATGCAGAAGACCAATCCTTATAAAAGAGGAGAATATCAAAATAAACTTGATCTACCCACGTGCAGAGACAGCTCCGGTCTGGCAAGTTTACCTACCTAGACTTACATCTGCTTAGCACAACTATACTGCTTCCAGGATCACCAGAGTGGTGATCCATGTGTTCAAGGTTTTGTATTTAAGAGGCTCTGACGGACCAGACTTACAAAAGTCAACATTGGTCTAGCAACACTGCTTCTGTTCAAACTGAGCTGTTTATCTCTGTATACTGTGTTCCCCAGCACACCAGGTTTAGTTCTGCTCTGCAATTTTAATTCTACTTTTAATACCAATTTCAAAGGAATCATGTAGAATCTATGCACTTTGCTAACCTCTATCCTAGCTGTTTGAATGATTTCTTCAACTTTTACGTGCGTGACCACTAAAAACATCTTAAACAAGGAAGAAAAGTGATTTTCTAATACACACTCAACACGACAAAATGAACTCAAATTTTTAGAGCAACAGGATTGCTTTCTTACACACAGAGGAAATCAGGTACAGCTTCTATACTCCCCTCTGGCTCAATTAAATACATTTGTTACGAAAATAAAATTAGTAACAAACTGCTAATGATTTTCCCTTCTACAGAGCAGTTAGTTATGATACTTCTCTTGCAAAAGCAAACCTATAGATACTTGCTAACTTCGAAATAAACAGAAATTTGTGTACAACTTACTAGTTGTAACCTCGCTTCTAAGGTCAGAGATAGAATACTGTACAGACAAAAAGTCCGAATGGCCAAAGGCAGCATAGGAATTAAAAAGCTATTTAGGTAAGACAACCAAAGAAACCTATGTATTGACATTTCTATTTCCCATCACTAATTCTGCCCTAAGATAGCTGAAGACAATCCAATTGGAATCCAAATTCTCCTATACAACTTCTTTATCGATGAAGTAGCACAAAAGCTTTACTTACCAAAATATGGATTCCCCTCCACGGCCAGTTCCCATGGGGTCACCAGTTTGTATAATAAAATCCCTCTATCACAAAGCAGAATATACAAGATATTGCTTTCATGTTTGTGAATTTAAACAAAAAAAAAAAAAAAGGAATTGAGAATACTCACCTGTACATTATAAATAAGACAATAGTTGTAGTACTTGACTTTGCAGAGCTTCAGAAAATTCAGACAAGCTGTAAGAAATTGTACCAACGTTTACTAAAGGAAGTCCCAGATATAATAAGTATAGATATTATACTTATCCAGTTCAATGCGTAGAACAGTGTTTCTGGAGCAGACTGTGTTAAGAGTTACTGGCGTTCAACCTACAAACACTGTGAGAAATGCTCTAATGAGAGGTAACACTTCCTCCCTTCCTAAAACCTCTCTCTAGTGACTCAGAGAACCCTAAACACAGCTACTCATACAGAAACGCACATTTCTGCTCCCCAGTTTCTTTCTAAACGCCTGAGAATAAAGATCACAGTTGCCTTTCGATTTAAAACTTATTATTTTCTCTTTTTTTTAAATAAATATGGATTACACGTATAATAATAATAATAAAATAATCCAAACTTCCCAACAGCAATTGACGCTTGTAAGCATTTCAAACACACAAACAGAATCCGCCCGCGGGGGCGGCTGAGGGAAGCCCGTCCCTCATGCGGATCTAACCCCAGGACTGAAGCCCGACCCGCCGGGCCCGAACAGCGGCTGGCAGGAGGTGCGCTGCCGGCGGAAAACACCCGTGGGAAGCCCGGTTCCTCAGGAGGCCCTGCCGGCAGCTAAACCTCA
>NW_009647949.1:183481-187203 GCF_000708025.1 Charadrius vociferus | reverse complement strand
GGAGCTGGCGCCGGGGGAGGCCGCGGGCGGTGGGGAGGACGGGAGGGCGGCCAGGGACTGCGGGGATGGGCGGCGGGGGGCTTCCCCCGGAGCGCTGCCAGGCACCCCGGAGACGGAGGCAGCGAATCCCGCGGCTGCGCCCCCAGGCCTCTCCCCTCCGGCGGGGACAGGGCGGCAGGCAGCGGGGGTAGGCTTCCAGGGAGCCCTTCCTGAAGGGGATGGGGGGAAATGGAGACCCCCAGGAGCAACCTCCGCTGGTAAAGTATGCGTTTTGAGGCTGACCGTGGAGCTTTTGAGCATGGTGCTCACTGAGGGGCTGTGTGCTTATTTTACATAGTCAAAGAAAGCCTGTTTTACCTCATAGGTATTAATGGAGCACCTCTCCTACAAAGACAGGCTGAAAGACTTGGGGTTGTTCAGCCTGGAGAAGAGAAGGCTCCAGGGAGACCTTATAGCAGCCTTCCAGTACCTAAAGGCCACCTACAAGACGGCTGGAGAGGGACTTTTTACAAGGGTGTGTAGTGATAGGACGAGGGGGAATGGCTTCAAACTGGAAGAGTGGAGATTTAGATTAGATATCAGGAAAAAAAATTTCACTATGAGGGTGGTGAGGCACTGGAACAGGTTGCCCAGGGGAGTTGTGGAGGCCCCATCCCTGGAGATGTCCAAGGCCAGGTGGTGGATGGGGCTTTGAGCAACCTGGTCTGGTGGGAGGTGTCCCTGCCCATGGCAGGGGGGTTGGAACTAGATGATCTTGAAGGTCCCTTCCAACCTAAACCATTCTAGGGTTCTATGAATTAGAGGGTTATAAAGTGTTTAACAGTCACAATATTTGCCTTGAGTACACAGTCACAGCACAACCTGTAGCACTGTGGGTAACACCGACAGGACAGACAAGCAAACAGAATTTATTCCCTTCCAGCTGATGCTGTAGGGTGTTCTTGGGCTTATGTGTTGCGGCTGAACTAATCTCCTTTTGCCTTCAGAGCAAGGGATCCTGCTCCCCTGCGTGGAGACCTGCCCCGCAGGCTGCGCTGTCTTCACCTCTTTCCGGATCATGCTCTGGTGCTCATTGCACAATGAGGTGATTCAAGTCACTAATCTGTTGGAAAACAATTTCTTTTTTATTGCTGAATTTGTCTTCTGCCAGATTAGTGACCTGAATTGACTTGCTCTACAGTAAAAGGGAACCAGTGAAGGGGAAGAGGGGGAGTGGGAATGCACAGGTGGCAGGACAAAGAGGTGCACCTAGGTTGGTAAGAGCAGAATCTCCTCTCTAAGAAGCAGCAAAAGTCATACCAGATCACCACATTATATGACAGCACCTTTATAAAGAGCTGAGCAGGGAATTTTCTGTTGCATGATGATCCGGGGACCAAGACCTGCACAGCAGGGAGTTGTGTTCTGCCTCCCCAGCGTGCTAGCTTTCAAAGCTGTTTGTGCCATCATCAAGCATTTTGCAGGGCTGTATTGTTTTTGTCAGCTTATTCCCAGTCTGTACGTCAATCCTGAATTGATTCAAGGCTGTTTTTAAGCCATCCTGTATGGATGGCAGTTATCGATAGAAGAAAGCACTATAGCACACATTACATTTATTACTCTGAAACTTTAAGAGGAATGTAAACAGCACATCAGTTTTATGCAAACCTGTGCTGACTGAAGTTTTAACTATTTACTTGCTACTTCGAGAACTTGTACTTTGCACTTCAGTAAGAAAGCATCCCACTTACTTAGTGGGATCACTCTTTTTAGTCATAAAAGAAATGAAATAGTAATTTCCGTATTTTTTATACTGCCTTTTGCTTTCTAATATCCCATGGTTACAATGAAGATTCAAAGAAAAAGTGGCTTTTCATGATCACTTTAAAAGGTCAGAAATATCACTTCCAACTTAAATGTGAACCCACTGAAATACAGCACTGCTGGCACACTCAGCTGCTCGAGCAGTAGTCACTCTCAGTACAAAATACTTTAAAATGTCACTCATTTTAGTAGTTACAAATGTCAGGACGCGTTGCCCAGTAGACTAAAGGAGCCTAGGAGGCATGTGTCTGAGCCAAAAGGGAAAGCTCTCTTATGCTCCCAGCCTGTCCCAGCACGGAGTAGTTACTGACTCACCCAAGAACAGATCACTTCTGAAACTAGATCACTACTCATTTAGTTATTGCTGGGATTTTTACCACTTGCGTTAAATAAAACTGTTACGACATCCGTTGTGCTGGGAGACTAATAAAAGCTTTGACATTTCGGGAAAACAAAAGTACACTGAAAGCATTACTAGCGCATAAGTTTTGCAAATTTAATTAAGGACTGAAGAAAAGGGAGTGCACAAGATTGGGAGAAAAAGGAGAGGATGAAGGAAACAAAAATGGAAGGAAAGCATTAGTTGATGGGTAGTTTACCAGGAAACTTGCAAAAGGAGACAGTCAAAAAGGAACAGGCATTCACCTCCTGTTCCGTTTCAGTGAGATGCTGAATTCCTCAAGGTCAACTGAGAACCCAGCCTGAACTTTGTTGAATCTATACATTCTGCAGGTCAGTGATCCTTGCTTCCCTGTATTTTTATATACTCTGATACCATTAATTATTATGCCTCTGGTACATTTTGTAAACATTTTAATCATTAGTCTAATACACAAAACACTATTATTGTACCTTGCTTTTGCACCTCTATGGTTCACTAGTCCCATTGGGAGGTAACCCCTGCTCTGATTTACGCAGAGTGCAACTCATATTTAGGAATTCGGGTAATTTAAACTTCTTCCCAGCAGCACACGCAAATGACTGCAAGTACCAACAAGAGCTGCATTCTTGTAGCTGCCATCATATCCCTGAAGACTCTTACATACCCTTTATGAGATTCAGCAAAATGTCTTGTCAGGGAGCTGACTCACCACGGAGTTCTCTGCCTGGTGAGACTGCACAGTGAACAGACCCTTTACCGATTTCTTTTAGTTTACCAAATACAACAGAATAAACAAATGAAAAATAGCTCAAGGACAGGTCTATGAGAAACTAGGTAAACTAGACGATAGTGAAGAGAGGCGGTAGAAATTAAGGCATCAGTGTTTTTTTTCTAATCTCTAAAATAGTACTAACTACTGATGTTAAATGTATTTACTGATGAAATATTTGAGGTTTTCACGTAATATGTATGAAATACACTTCACAATATATGACTCTCTCAGGCTTCATTTTACAGTGCCTTGTGCCAGATGTTGGTAACAGCGTCTCATGAATGCAAACTGCATATAAAATACTGAGTTTCTGTGGGTTATATGATTTACGTTCGCTATCAACCAAGTGGGAGTCACAAGAGCAATATAAAATCGGGCTACGGATTGCTTCAACAGGACGGGGAATTCATTGCCCTGCCCTGGCTACGTTAAAACCCATTATGATGTTGGCCGCTCTTACCGTAGAAGGGGTTTTGCTAACAGCCGCAATCTCTCTGCGAATAAACCCCTTTTTTATCTTCACACCCACCGAGGACTCGCAGACCCAGGTTGTTCCCTCTCTCTGTGCCTCAGCAGCTGCGGCGGAGGCGGCTCGGTTTGAGCAGGGCGCGTTGGCCATTTCATACCGAGCAGTAATTAATAACATAATTACTATGCGGGTAATTCTCTTATTACGCCAAGTGCTTTCAAAGGCTGCTATCAGCTATAAGCGGTAACGCTGTTCTGCAACGCCGGGTTCGCGATCTTCCAGCGGCGGCGGTGCCG
>NW_009647949.1:140772-183078 GCF_000708025.1 Charadrius vociferus | reverse complement strand
GGTGTGAGGGGGTTTTGTGGTTTTGGGGTTTTTTTTTCCGGCTGTAGAGCTTGGCAGCCGAAGGTGTATTACCCTTGCTTGGAGTGTGTGTCCTGCCGCTCAAGTAGGTTTTGGTCTAAAACGTACAAAAAATGGTACAAAAAGACAAAATTAGGCGTCGGTTACCGTGCATGCAGTGTTTCCCCCCTCCCTTGAATGATTAATTTGTATAGGATTTGATATGCTGAAATAAACAGCTGACAGGTTGGGGGGGGGAGGAGGGGGAAGAAAGTTACTTCTATGCAATGTAGCTGTATTTGTATTGTTTTTTTATACTTGTCTGCCTGCATCGTGGTGGTTCGGTGCTACAGACGTACGCAGTGTGGTAGGTCTGTGTTTGCTCCCAGTGATTTCTGTAGTCTTGAACCAAGAAAAGGAGTTTGGTGTATTGGTGTATTACAGGGCATCGTGCTGTCTCTTTTTCTATTTCAGTACCTTATGCTGTATCTTGGTAAGATTAGTTTCAAAATAAATTTGGTGGGCTTTTTTAATAGTGGAAGGAATTTTTTTGTCTACTACTTAGGAGACCTCAGTGCTATGGCACCAGTGGGCTTTCACCTCTGGAATTCCCGAAGAGAACTGGGTACTTCTGTCTGTACTTGAATCATGACTAAATACATCCTCTAATTGTTGTAATCATGAACTCCAAAGTGTGAGATTGCAAAGAGGCAAGAGCTGTGTTGGGTTTGTAGTCACTTGTCTAGCTAATGTGTAGTTGCTGTCATGTGAGTAAATTTATTATGGATTTTTTTTTTCCTCCAGAGGGTTGGGTTTGGGTTGTTTGTTTTGTGGTTGGTTGTTGTTTTTTTTAATGTAAGTAAAACCTTTCCAAGAAAGCCCGACAGAGGCCCTGCACTGGCACATCCTGTGGTGCGAAGCAGAATTCCTGGGCTTACTTCCTGCTTTTGGCTTCTCTATATGAGCATTTGAAGAGAGATCTGCTTCGCTCTGGTTTCAAAGTGGGGCTCTAGATCTTCAGACACCTGTAAAAGTGCATGAGTGCTTGAAGTCAGGTGCAGTAAAGAGGGCAGAGAGAGCTCAGTCCTCAGGTAGGTTGCTTGTCCCTCTGAGAAGGGGAGTGCTAGCTTGAATTTGCTAAAAGACACGTAAAGTGACAATGGAATATAGACCTATGCTCTCACTTACCGTCCACCTGGAAACCATCACACTTTCGCACCAAAACTTCAACTTAATAGCATTAAAGTTGTTTGTCACAGCTGGCAATTATACAAGATGTGGAGGCACATCTGTGCATGCTATCTTTGGATCTGAAAGCGCGAGTGAGCACGGCCCAGGGGAGCCGGAGTGGTCCCATGGAAGCCAGGCTGGGGTCAGAAATAGCATATGTACGTTCTGGAGTGCTAACAGGGCTTGACTTAGTAACTGGGGTGTAATGCCTCATGGGCATAGCTGTGCTGTTTGTGGGGTTGAGTTTGTCCATTTGTGCCATACTGCTTAGGTGGTCTGTCAGCTCCATTTTTGCTGGTGGGAAGTGTCTGCACTTCTTTAGCTTTATACTGGTGTGGTGGCATGAGTATATGCAGAAAAGCTCTTTTATGAGTCAAAAAGTATATATTTTTACTTTAGTTTTTTTTTTTTTAAATCTCAAACTTAAAAAAGTAAAAGCTCATGTTTTTTCCTGCACTATTTGTTTTTGTCCATACAGGGTCATATTTAATGTAGAAGGAACAATTGATCTTCAGAAAGTTTTGAGTACAAGTGCTGGGTTTTGAGCATGAGCTGGTTAATGGTGGCCTGATAGGAGTGGAAGTGCCTAGGCAATGGAAATAGGCAGAGTGGGAATGCCACGCTGTCAGGTTGGCTTCAGAAGCCACGAGCTTAATGACAGTGGGCGATGGGGTCAGAGTAATTGTGATCTTTCCTCAGTATGGCTTGGGACTGCAGACTGGATGGAAGCAGGCAGGATCAACATGTTCAGCTTTTCTTTGACTGGATATGGCTGTGCCCTCCGCAATTCTGTGAGCCCACTGGCAGCATACAACTGATAGCTTCACATTTTGTAATTCTTGTACATGGTATTGAAGCTTACCTCCAAGTTGATGGCCATGATGTTACAGGAAACTGTAATGGAAGGACTGAGTAAACCTTGAAACATTTGAATAAAGATTTGTAAGGCTGAAATGCTTTTGTTCAGCTCTGGAATGTGTACGCCTCCATTGTTGTGCAATACTTGTAATTTCTTAAATAAGCTGTTTTGAAATCTGGAACTTTTTTTTTTTAAACACTTGCATGTGTGTTTTGATTTTTCTTTCTCCTCCTGAAATTTGGATGACCAAAACTGGATTACAGATTGATTGATATTAGAAAAAGTTTTAAAAGAGAAAAAAGACAGGGAATGATGCAATAAGACAACTGACCTTCGCATTAAAGTAACGTGTTTTTCTGGTGCAAAGTCAAGAATTAGGTTTTGTGTTTTGGAGTATTTTTTTTAATGTGCTGATGGGAACTGGCTAAAAGCATGGTAGACTGAATGCTGATGCTGTGTTGTTTGCTTACTCTGTTTACCTCTTGATAATTTAGGTTTAGCAGCAGTGTTCTTTCTAAATGGCATACTTGCCTACCAGACTTTTTTTTTTTTAGTTCAGTTGCCTGAAAAACATTGTTTTCAGATTTATTGTTGGCTGCAAGAAACCTCTGTGTAGATGGATTATTCCACAACAGAAGATAGTAATCTTCACTACATCAATCATTTGAGTACGCATGCAGTGGGTGTAATGTATTTTAATCAAAGTAGAAACTTGTCAATAGTGAAATGAAATAGCTGAAATGTTTCTTTCATCACTTCATGCCAGTTTCTCTGTTAACAGCCTGGCACATGCTCTGAACTTTATGCTCGAAAGATCTGACATCATCTCTCCATGTATATTTGATTAAATAAAGCGGTGTGATGCAACCATGTCCCAGTGATGTGAAGCTAAATGTTCACCTTTAAAACTCCTGATAAAATATTAAATATATGAGTTGATTTAATAGGGAGAAAGCAAAGGCGATTAATTCTCACAAAATATGTAGGGCAAATGAAAGGCTAAGCAATATTATACTAAGAATCATCACAAAGCAAGGAAGGAATATAAGTGTGCTTGTTCAGAAAATAAAAGTAAAGCAAAAGCATCATGTTAGATTTTTGTATTAACAAAAATAGTTCAACTTTATTTACTTAAGCAAATACTGGATTTCATTATCCTACCCCGAATATTGTCATGCAGTTTAATAATACCAAACCTTATTGGAGCAGATTTTTTACTAAAATTTTGTAAAATGTGAGGGACTAATTATCATCCTGCAAACTTGTCGAGTCCAACTTATCATGACAGACTTGTACCATCATTATTTCTTAACTCAGTTATGCCTGATTGCAGTTAAGAGTCATCCTATGGCATAGATCTGTTTTGAGTCTGATGAAAGAATTATGAAGAAGCACAGATCACAGAGCCTGGGATTGCAAATATACAGTTGCACTACTTGGAACCAGTTGTCCATGTGAGTGCCAGGGCTCAAATAGTATGAGTTTGGGTGGTAGATTTGTTTGTCTGTTTGAACACTTTTCCCCCCATAATCTCTTTTCAAATTTAGAAACAGAGTTATTTTGTCTATTTCTTATCTGTTGGGCAACCTTCACTGGACTTTATATTTTCCTATTGCAAACAGGATATCCCAGTAGTGCCTGCGTAATTGCTGCAAGGGGGTTGTCTGTCTTCCAAGTCTCTGTACAGCTGGCCATCTTGCAAGGCACTATGCCATCTGTTCCTAGTGCTGCCCGCTCCGCTTCCCACAGGCCTTCTAGTGCAGAAAGAGCCTTGTTCGGAGAGCCTCAATAGGGCACAGCTGTCCTTTTAAGTGGGTTGGCTGCTGGCGGCTGAATGTAGATGTGGGTGACTAATGCCGTTGTGTAGGACTTAACAGTTTCCATGTACTGGGAGAAACTGAACGGTGTACCCCGTCAGGTACCCGCTGCCCCTGGAAGAAGTTTTCCTGTGATTCTGTAATCAAATCTGTTTGGAGTTCCTGCATGATTAGGCGCAATAGCTTTGTCTTGTGTGGCATTTTTCATAAAAGGTTAAGATTGGGTGAAATGTTCTCTGTAGCTTTGTGTGGCTTTGGTATGGGGAGTCTTTAATAATTAATTAATATTCCCTTTTAAATTATGCTAGATGCTTTATATTCTTGGTGGCCATCTTTTCCCCATCTTGCTCTTCTGCTGCTACTGCGATTACACTGCTCCAGTTAACACTCCTGGGTTCTCTTGCAGCACATGATGAAAGAGAAAGGATTTGAAAATTACCACTACCTGGTTATGTCTATTGATTCAAGTTCACAGAAAATCACTAGTTCACTGTGATGTGTGTCACCACACTTACAGCTGTTGCCTAGCTGTCCTGGAACAGAATGACATACATCTGTGGTAGAAGTGCTGTCCTCTCCACAGGTACTGTGGCCATTACCACTGTCAGTGTCACTGCTGGAGCACTAAAACAGTGATGAGAAATCATAGGAAAACTCAGGGGAAACATCTACATCCTATAACAGCATTAAGAATGATGGGGCCGTTTTTAGTGTAAATTGGAGGTTTTATGCGAAGGCATTCACTAGCACAGGAAAGGATAAGGTGCTGTGAGTGATGGAACGGGTGTCAATGGTAAGCTGAAAGCACAACCTGATTCCTAGGGACATGAATTGCTTCTTGGGGATGTCCTTTGGTTCTGACTCTGACAAAGTGCAGGTTTCTCAAATATTCCAGTTAATTCAAGACCTTTTAAATTACAGGACTACCTGAAATTCATGTGCACTTTCATGATATTGTTAATGCTGAAAAGCGTATTGTAAGTTATACAAACAAGTTTTATACTCACAGAACTTGACAGTGCAGTATTATGGATTACCCGTGTCCTGCTCTCAGTGACTTTGTTACTACAGGATTGGTTTACTATGCTTTTGATACGCAAAATAAGTGCTGTGAGGTTATTTGCTTTTCTTAGTACTGAAGTGTATAGCTGTAAGACTTATCTATAAAACATTTCTTTTTTTTTTTTTTTTTTTTCCCTTTCCCCTAAGTGGTGGGTTTTATTATGGTAACATAACAAAGTATTTTCTCTGTTGAAATTAAAGGATGTTTCAGAAGTCTGTGAGTCTTCACCTGTAGGACTGGAAAGATGGGTATTTGAGTTATCACCGGAGGACTTTCTAGCAAGTATGGCTTGTCAGGCCAGGGGTTTCATCATGAAAGCATGGTACAAGAGTTGTTGTCTTGCCCAGTCTGTTTTCCTCCCAGTTTAGCAAGCATTAACAACCTATGGCTCTCAAGCACTTATTCATGAGCAGATATCAAAGAGGGTACCAGCCAGGGTTGTGTTAATAGGGGCGATGCTGTGCATCACCCATTCCCTGCTGTGGATGAAAGTGGGTCAGCTGGGATGGTGGTCTGCTCTCCTGTGAGCTGCCTGCAGTAGTCCCTTCCTCTTTCCCCCACCCCTCCTGCCTGGCTTTTCATTGTGTTTGACACGCATCTTGTGTTTTTTGTCCTCGTGCAGATTTTGGTATGGGCTGTGTAGGGTCAGGATGGTTGGCCACAACAGGAGCCGTTGAGTTTTGGGTGCGGCACTGCAGGAAAGACCCGTGAGTAGCCATGGGAAGACAGCAGTGAGGAACTCGCCTCCAAGGAAGGACTATGGGAGCTGGGAACATTGGCATAAAATCAGGAAGACTGAGTTAGAGGACTGTTATGTTCCATGGGAAGACATTATGAATAGTAATAAATAGTAATAAACAACCTGTTCCTAAATTGCAGCAAGGAAGCCTCAGGTTAGACGTTAGGAAAACTTTTAATGTTAAAGGTAGGTGAGTACTAGAGTAAATAGTTGAGGAGAGTGGGAAATTTTTGAACATCACTGGAGAGCTTTAAGAGCTGTTTGGAATAACATTGATATAGTTGATTCTGACTCTGGACAAGTTGGTCTTCAAGGTGTTTCTTTATCAGCTCAGGAACATTTGGAGCAAGAACAATTGAAAACTGAGTATTTTTTAGCACCAAAACTTTGAGATATGGTTGAAATGTTTCTTAGCAAGACTGTCATCAAGTCTTGTGAGACTGCTTAGCACAGAGGCAAAACAAGAACATATGACAACTCAGGAGAATGGATGTACAGAACATGGGAAGTTATTAGCAGAATTTGTTGGATGCAGATGCGAACAGACTGGTCACAGGAATGGCAAGAATATGAGTTCGCCGTTGCTTGTGAACACAAAATTGCAAAGGTCATGGTGTAGCTGCTGTAGTGGAGTATTAATCATTGCTCTAAGTTATTGAGTGGCTTTATGAACCTGTGCCACTCGGGAGATGCATCACTGTCTCCTGAGATGATAGTGAGGAGGGGCATCTCCTAAGGAGACACTGCGAGGACAGGCGGATGGTGCAAGCAGAGCTAATCCAACAGCCTGTGGCCATCAGAACACGTAGCCTGGCTCCCTCCTCCCAGCTGTGTTCTTGCATCTCTTGTGCTTGTCTGGCTCTTCCTTGCTTGTTCAACTGGCAGAAAAATAGCCTGGCAAAAAAGGGAAAGTTTTCCTGCCAATTTAATGAGATACATTGGCTCACTGACTTGGTATAAATGAGAGCTAAGTGTGATGTGTGAGAGAGATCTACACTCTCTTAGTGGCAGAGGCAGCAAGCAGTTAAGCCGTCTTACTTGTCTGCAAGCTAGGATCTGGTTTTTTTGTAACTTTGACAGAATGGAAGTGAGCCACTGAAATATTTTAATTTCTCAAACACGTAATATGCTCTTCATGTGCAAGTTTTAAGTGTGTACCGCAATTCATGACATTGCTTGTGGATACTACGTCAACAGAATTGACGGCTGTTTTGAAGAAAACGAATCATTGTGTATATAGCTCACTTCGTAGATTTAATGCTCAATTGTTGAGCATACTTATCTTGCCCCATGCCCTTCATTTTCAAATAAAGCATTTGATTTAAAAAAAAAAAGTAGAGGGGATTTTCCTGTCTTTCAGCAGTCACAGGCTATCAGTTATTTCCTTTTTCCTGTAATCTCAGTGAGTCACTTTGTAGATGTTGAAAAAAGATTGCAAAATACTTTCTGTGTAAAAGAACTCAAATTTCATTTGAGGCTTAAAAACCGAAGGACTATTAAGACTGCCTGGAAAATCCATCTCTTGTGCCCTTTGAATTCCCAGAAAACAGAAAAACCTTGGAAGTAATGACAGAAGGTTTTGGTAATCTGTTAAACAGTTTGAGGGTGTAAAAGACGTACAGTTCTGAATGCTAGAGTTAAAAGAACGAAAAGTTTGGCAGAGAAAAAAGAAATTTTGAGGAAATTACAGGATGACAGAATAGATTATATCCTATGATATATTATTAATTTGGTTTATATTTTCAGTTATAGGCTTCTAATTCTCTAACTGTATTGGTGATTTTCATTTACTTTGAACAGCTAGGATTGAAGACTTAAAGAAAAGTCAGTATAAACACCTGTTTCCTAGAAGGACCATCAAGAAAGAGATTTCTCTTTGGTCTCAGTGGCCAGAGAGTTTTCCTACCAATTTGACAAGTGCATCTGAAGCATCAATGACAAGTCATTTCCAACCAAAAGGTTATCTGTATTAGGTTTTACATTATGCCTCTCATGATGCCAGATTTCTGCTGAATCAGATCTGGATGTTGTTTTTCAGTTTTTGGCAGTCCTGGCTATCTGCATGTACTGATTACCACCTGTTGTTTTAAGGATTATTTTTATATTATAGTCACACTTTAGAAGCTCTCTGTTCTTGAATTGGGACTATATTATGCTAGGTAATGTATATTTCAAGTATTTTCTGGCCGAAAATTGAGTGTCTTATAAAAATCCCAAACGAAAATCCTTTTTATGTATTTACATTTTTATTTGTTTATTTTAAATTCTGAGCAAGTTCAACTTTTTATTGAAACATAACTCACTTTTTAGCTGTTGTGAAACAGTGACTCAAACACAAGAGCTAAAGAAGATGCTGAAGGTACGGAGAAGTTTTCCAGGGGAAAATGGAATGGATTAGAATCGTGTAAGGCTCCCAAAATGCAAATAGGGAGCTTAACTTTATTTTTGAAGAGGTGACTCAGGAAAGCAGTGTGGCAATCATTATGTTTAGCTATGTCCAAGAGAGGTTCGGCTTTTTTATGTAGGTTTTGTCAGGCAACGGCCTGGGAGGTTTAAGGTCCCATCTGCAAAAGAGCTCCTAAAATTACAAGGGGGAAAAGAGACAACAGAGTGAGTGAGTCAATAAATTACAGCAGTTAGCATTTTGAAAGAAGGAAGCAAATCCCCATTAGCTGTGAGTTTGGAGGTATCCCATGTGGCATAATTTGGGAATGATAACCAAAGAAATACGGTTACTGCTGACACTGACAAAACCGAGTGTTCTTTAGTATAGGCTAACATCTATTAAATGGTACTTCACTGTGAAGACTAAGTGGAGCTCTTAAAAAAACTTTTACAGAGGATCTGATTTTTAATTTGTATTGTCTATTATTTTTCAGCTAATAAGAGAGACTTCTTTTCCATTATATCCATGTGAAACAAGTTCTCCTGAGAATTTAGCTTGATTATTATTATTTTATTATATTTAAAAAAGAACCACCTTCATACATAAGGGGATGCAGCTGTCATTCTTTTTTCATCAATCCTCTTTATTAAAGAGAGGGGGGAAAACCCCAACTCTTACATTAAACAAGGAAGCATGTTCCTCTTTCTTCTGTGTGCTGGATAGAAAGCCTGGGAATGTGCTCTGGGGATTGTAGGTTGTCATTCTGTCAGGACAGTGTGTGAAAGCTGCCTGTGGCCTGCAGTGGCTTATGTGTTTCCTCAGAACCTTATATCTCTTCTCACTGTTGTTTTCCAGGAAACGATCAGAGTCAATGTTATGATGTTGAAAACCAGTGGAGAATTTCACAAAGGACAGGTTTGTCTAGTTTTTCTATTTATTCAGTGAATTAATATGCAGTGAAACAAAGTCTGCATGTGGATGCAAATATACTGTTTTGTCTGACGTCAGGCAGTATGAAGTGTGTTCCTCTGAGAGCAGAATTGTAGCATAGGACCAGGAACCACGCATGCACTCATTCTGTCTCTCTGTCTTTCAGGTTGTTTTTAATATCACCTATGTTAACGGACAGGTATATCTGAATGATTTTCCTATGAAAAGCGGGGTTGCCCACATAACATGTCGAACAGTAATATGTGAGTATTCTCTCTTCTTCCTTCTCTTTTTCCCCGTGGGGTATTTGGCTTCCCTGTTATTTAGTAACCAAAGTTTACAATGACCACATGTTCTTGTATTCTGCAAACCTGAGCATTGTAGAAGCAAATAATTTCCCAAGGTAGGATAATTTTGCTACTAAAATGGGTGGAAAACCAAATCTTACTGCCTTGTTCTCAAGTCACATTCACATGCTTATATGTGAATGGGCTAATCTGAAATCCCAACTCTGCCTGTCTTCTCAAAAGAATGTTTTGCACTACAAGCTAGACAATGTAAACAGAAGGATGCAACTCCACCCTGCTAATGGCTGTGTCCCTAGGTTGGTTGGCATCTGTCCAAAAAGAGATTCAATAACAAAAATATGAATTATTGTTAGGAAGATCTTTTAATTATCTCATTTTTGTGTCCATTGGACAAAGAAGTTTCTGCTGGATAGGATATTACAGCACAAATACTGCAGTTTTGCTAGTGTCCTGCAGTGGTTAATGACTTCAAATTGTCTTGAAACCGCTATTTTTCCCACTGATTCAATGCTACACCTTTTGTAAAAGAACAGAAAGTACTGATTTTTTGAGATACAAAGAGCATACTGTATAATTAATTAAACAAGAGCCATTATGCTCATTTGATTTAAGCTTTTGTGTATTCAGAATGATGTCTTGATGGATCAGGTGCAGTCTGTCTCCAGCTTGGTTTCTGAAGTCATCCTCTTCTTACAATCAGACATTTACTTTGAAAGTACTAATGCTTTTTCTAAATTGCTTCTCTGAGCCATGACCTTGTTTCTTGAACCTTTCCTTCCCAAGCATGATCAATTATTAATTTGATGATATTTGTTTTCTGGAGAGGAGAGCAGTAATTAATTTCTGTCTTTCTGGGATAGTTATGTTCCTATTGCTTTTATTTTTTTCTGTTCTCAGGTAGAAAAACATGGCAAAATATCATTTACCTGGAAGATCATTGACTCCAGAAAAACAGATGTGATTTTATTGACTATTTCTGAGAGATACCAAGCACTCCACTGTAGTTCCTATTAATTTTCCAAGTCATAGTTATATAGCTTGCAGTGACTACAATTACGAACGTGAATCTGAAACAGTGAGAAAAATACTGATTTGACCTGGGAGCTAAGGAACCTGGAACTCTTATCTCTGTGTTTGGATCTGAGTCCTCAGCACAGTGCCTCTCTCTGTTATCTGTAAAGTCATGTTTATACTATTTACTTACTGCATCATTAACAATAGATGTTTGAAAATGCTGAAGGAATATCGAGATGCTTGTTACCTGTTAACAGAGGGGAAAGATGCCTCTCAGGCTCAGCACTGCAAGTGACACAGCGCTGGTGGCTTAGAAACAGGGGCCAGTTCAGTCCCAGTTCATGTACTGTGCTATCTTGCATGCTGCAGAGATCTGTCACCTCCACTCTTGCACTTCTGCAGCACTTCAGTTCTAGCGTGCCCTCACCTGTCCTAGAAGCATGGTAGCTGGGAAAATGATATTGACTCTATGCAAAAACACCAAGGGTAGAAAGGCAGTTCTCTCTGTACTTGTGGAATATTAAGTTGTTGAAATAGCTGAAAGCTTTTGGGTAGGAAGAAAGATTGAGGTGTTACGGTCACATGTGAAAACAGGGCAGGGAGGACAGAGAAAACATGTATGAGGGAACTGACACTCATGTTGCGTAGCGTATGCCGCTGCCTGGGAAAGAGCTTATTTGTTTCTGTATTGAGGGGAAGGGGAATGTTGTGTGAATCCAGATGTTTACACAGGTGGCTGGCTGGGCTGTGGCATTACTCTTTTGAACTCCTTTGGACAACTAAAATAAGAATACAGCAATAGTGAAGCCAAAGAATGCTGCTTAGAGTGCTTAAATGCAAACCACAAAGGCAGGGATGCAATGTTGTTTGCAAGCTCCCTCAGTCTGGGGATCATACAGCACTGTTGTCTGCTGTGTTATATCATGAGACCTGCTCTGAGTTGGTGATATACTGGTACTGGTAAAAAATCATGGCATCTGTTTTACCTGTTGCCCAGATTACTACTGTTTATAAAAGCAGTTTATGGAAGTGTTAAGGACATCAGCATCTTGCAGACTTTTGTACAATTGTTCAAGCGTCTCTGGTTTGATGCTAGTGGTCCTCTGTAGTTGTAATGACTTTCCATTCAGATGCTACATGCGCAAGGGCATCTATGTCAAGGATGCAACTGTTTGCCCCATGGTTGTATACTGCTTTCTGGTTGGGGTGGTTTGTCTTTGAAAACTGTGACGTTGTGTGTTAACAGTGGAGAACGGAAACTTGGACAACTTACCGGATCAGCAGCGCCTGGGAACCGTCAGTGTTCGTATCATGGTTCATGAGTGGCCTTTGGCATCCAGTTCTGATTTGCGGCTGATTGTCATTCAGGAAGAAGTGACAGAAATTGATGGAAAACAGGTAAAAAAAAAAAAAAAAAACCACAAAAAACCCCCCCCAACACTCTGCTTCTTTTTAATTTAGGAGAGGCAAGTAGTTAGCAAGGATTAAAAGGTTTACAAGTACCTTGCTGGTGGTTAGAGCACAAAGTATATAATCTAATTCTAGCTAGCACAGTACTGAGGGAGATAGTACCAACCTAAGTCGCCTGTATAGTAGGGAGGGTGTTTTATGAGGAGACTTCAAGTTTTAATGCTTCTATTCTTATTTTAATAATTAGTGTTGGATATCATTAACTCTGTAACATGCTCTTTTCAACACATGCACTTATGCAAGCAGACTCGCAAGCAATACTTCATTTACAAAATTAATAAAAGGGGCATGGGCTCGTCCTGAGGTTTTCCCCATTGTTTATTCCAAGCTAACAAAATGTTTCAAGCATGTAGCATGGGGAACAGCTTACAGCAGCAAACTATTATGGCAGGTGGGCTTGTTGCAAAAGCCCACAACACCTGAGAGCTTAGCCTCAGAACATTCTGCATGTAAGATAAACAATTCATTGAATAAAAACCTTGATAATGAACATGGATTTTGAGATGAACAGGAAAAAAAAAAAGCCTAATTCTGACTGTATTTGCACACATAGCAGTGAATGTGAGGGGTTATACAATTCTAGCTGAGACTGAAATGTGCAGAACTGAGTTCTCAAAATCACCTGTAAGGTATAGTTATTTCTCCAACCAAGAGAGGTTCTGGAGAGAAGATACAGCTGCTGAAGTCTGCAAAAATGTTGAATTTTTTTGTTTGAGTACGTCTGCATCTTACACGTAGCCAGGCTCTTTTTAAGCTGCCTTATGTACTGATGTCTGTATTTTTTTAAAGGAGAATGATGATAATACCATTAATCCTTAATTAATTGCATGCTCAGCATGTAGTATTTTTTACAGGGATCTGCATTGTGGCAAGATTTTACTCTGTTAATGAAAAATCCCACTGAAAGGTTTAAAGCTTTTCTAATGAGGCATTTATCCCACTGTTAGTAGGCTAATATATCCTGGTTTGATTTGGTTGTTACCCAATAGTATTGTATTTCAGATCTCAAACTAGACATCACGATTCACTTCAGATTTTCATAGGGGTCTGGTAAGAACAACCAGAAAGCTGTTTCCTTAATTGCTCCTTGAAGTCAAAGGCTTTCAATCTTTCTCATTAGTTATCAGTTGACAGTAACGATCATCTGTTTCATTGCATTGTTCTGTGCATGTTTGAAGCAAAAGGAGACTGTTGGTTGGCCTATGGCTCTGAAAGCATGACTGGAACTGGATCACATGCTGCGTTCCTCATTTGTAGTTCTATTTCTATGTAGCAGTTATAGTCACAAACACTCTGTATTTCAGTCAGTTCTTGGCCTCCCAATGCAGCTAGTGATGTTAGTAGGAGTTATGCTGAATGTGTTCTATATAGATGATGCCTGCAGTGATCATGAAATGAAATGGGTCCAGTGCATCACTGGAAGAGGAAGAAGAAAACAATTCTTTCAGTTGTTGAAAAAAGCAACGTTACTGCAAAAGCAGAGGTGTCGGTCTTGCCTCTGCCACACTTTCAATGTTTTCAACTGCTTTTTTGCTATGTACTTGAGTTTCCCATGCCCTAAAATGCCTCCTTGAAGGAGGATTGTAATGAGCTGTGTAAGGCTTGGTTAAAGGCCCATGGAGTGACTACCACATGCTTGTGCAGGGAGAGAGGGACTCAGTCTGTTCAGCTTATTTTCTGATGTGGTATAGTGTATAGAAGTGTGGTAAGTAAAAAAACAAAGAATACTAATTCATGTTATAACATCCTTATGTCTAAATCTTAATGGCGAAGTGACAGAAGTAGATATTTTAGTAAAGGACCTGAGAATACTTAGACATTCAAACTACACTGTCCCTTTGAAAGAGAGCATGCTGTATTCCATCCCAAGGGACAACGACATGTTATTTACACTTCCCAACCTCTCAGGAAAAGGTATCTCTTAGCTGTCACATATTTTTATCCATAGTTGATGTATTGCTTTACAAGGGTGAAAGAACATCGTTATTCCTGTGTTTTACATAGTGAAACAGTTTCTTCATTAACAGGAAAGTGTTTTGCTTTATCTGGTTTGGTTTGGGGTTTTTTTTTAAACACCTAAGTTCAACTCTTGTACATTCTAGGTATTTTGTTTATTTGTTTTCAAATCTGTTCTCCTTTGAAGTACTTGGTACTTGTAAATCTGCAACCAGGACATCTCCCAGGAATAAATTTCTCTCTCAGTGCTATGACGGAAAGTTCTCTAAAGCTCCCCCTTTTTCCTGAGACTGAAAGAGAAAACTGGAGAGGAAATACCTGTCTGGGTCACTTCCAAACCAGAGAATAGTTTTATGTTATTAAACTTGAATAACTTAAAAGCAAGAGATGTTGTTTGACGCCTTAATCTTATTTCAGTTTTGTTTAATCAAAAACTCTCAAGGATTTCACAGGCGATGAGTATTTTGACCTAGTTCATCACCTTTTAATCTGGCAAGAGCTGCAATTTACAGATAAGGGCACAGCTAAGGGCTGCACTGCAATACTGCCTCTGCTTCTTATCAAGTTCACTACGCAAGTGGAAAAAAAAGAAAGTCAGTCTTCTGTGTTCTTGCTGTAAATGCGTGAGAACTGTACCATAAGTATGGAAATGCAGCATATCTTTGTTTTCCTGAATAGTGAGTTAAATAAAAAGCAAGCCCCCCACTAAATCTAGCTTTTCTTCTTCAGATATTCAAGATCCACTGCAAACTACCAGTCAGTACCTCATCCGGCAAGTAGAAACTACAGTAGATGAAGAGACATTACCTGGAAAGTTACCAGAGACCCCTCTTAGGATAGAACCTCCATCTTCTTACAAGGTAGTTTGGTTGGTTGGTTGGTTTTGGTTGTTTTTTTTTTTTTTTTTTAAATTATTACTATATACCTTTAGAGACTGGTCTAAACAGGAGAGGCAGTTTTTTTTCCCTCCCTCTGTATTTTTCCCTATTTCCCCAGAGAGTAAATGCGTACAGTTTGGTGACATTAGTAGGAGGAAAAGTTTCATTAACATGCTGCAGATAGAGCTGAAGGTTTTTCAGTATTACAGTTTAAGAGAATAGACTTGCTTCCCTGTTTTTAGTATTGTTTACAGAAACACATACAAATATTATGTTTTCCTCCTTTGAGGATGTTTACAGAACAAACCAAACAAACCCAGCATTGGTAGGATTTAGACAGTGGGTTTTCCTCATGTAAAGACCAAACACAACATCCATTGAAAGATGGTAAGAAGGTATATAACATTCCTGGACCTTTGTCTTTCGTCCTTTATGGTTAATTTGAAAAAAAGCAACATAATATGTAATAACTCATTTCTGGAAGAGAGAATTGCCATTCTTACTTAATCTAGTTTTGGCTTCAGAGTGCTGGTTTGCTGCTTTATATTTGTTAAAGACCAGAATTTTATATTGTGTGAGGTATCTGACAGTAACTGACTTCCACAGAAGCGTAAGAAATCCCCACGGCCAACCACTAAGAACAGACTTTTACAGATATACTCTAGGAAATTTAAAAAAAAAACCCAACTTCCTGAATTACCCCTTAGCAGTGAGAAATTGTTGTTGTTTCTTTTTAACTCCAGTAGGAATCAGTTGGGTTTCTAAATCCTTCACTGGTCTGACCTCACAGGTACTTTGTGACAGTGAGTTACGGTATTTACATTATACCAAGCTGAGCATTTACAAAAAGTTGAAATTTTTGTTAGCTTTAAATAATCTTTTTTTTTTTTTTTCTGACTCTGCTCAGAGGCAAGTGCTTACCCCTCTGGGAGATGGGCCATTGGTCTCACCTGCCCTAAAAAACACAGTAAACAGCTCAAGAAGTTTCAGTTCCAGATTAGGCAGGGATGGGCTTGATGGCCTCCTCTGTGGCCTAAAGGACCAGTTTATAACCCACTGCTGAGGCAGGAGGGCCAAAATAGTAGGCTGAAAGTTACAGATCGGCTAGAGAAGGTGCTACCCTTCTCCTGGGCTGTCAATAACCTTTTCCCTGCTGTACACTGCCATGGTATCATAGCTTCTCTGTGCCGAGGCCACACGGCTCTCCCTGCACCTGCTCTCTTCAAGTGTCCTTTATTTTCCAAAGCGGCCTTTCCTTTAAGGGAACTCTGCTAGGATGAGCAGAGAACTAAACCTTCACCTTCTTCCGGACTTCTTAGCAAAAGAAAGAGGTCTGAGTCACCAATCAATTCCATCCTGCTTTTATGTATGTTTAAGCATACATAAATTTAAAACTGCCACCATGTAATGTGATTCATCACTAGCCACAAAAACTGCACTTGCTATGTTTTGCAACCTGTCTTTTTATTTTTCCCTGTTTGGTTGTAGGTGATGTGCCAGTGGGTGGAAGACGTGAGAAAAGGGTTGTGCAGGTTCTGGTTTCGATCTTTACCGATCTTCTTTAGTTTGATGGAGGTCATTGTAGTTGGAGTTGCTGGAGCAGCTCTTATTCTCAAAGTCTTAAAGGTGATTTTCCCTTCCTGTGAAAACAAGTAAGTAAATTTTGCTATTTTTTTTTCCTCTGATGAAGGCAAAATATTATCTAAAAAAAAATCTTTCAAGCAGCAGCCCCGTTCTGTAGGAAGATGATGGCAACAATTCAGTGCAAAGGCTGCCAGTAACTTTCCATTCCAAGTGATGTTTCGATACATACGCATTTCAGAGGAACATGGGCCAATCTTTCCTTGGAAATGTCTTTACCTTGGCTGCCATACTGCCAAATTTTTATTAAATCTTTTGAGGACTGCTTTGTGAGACACCTTTAACATAGCTCCAAGAGAGGAGGGCAGAAGCTAGAGCTAAACAATTCCAACAGCTCTAAACCTTTTAATAGTCCTACTGTGTTGAAGTTGTTATGGTAGTTATGAAAGGCCTCAAATTTGGCTTTGCAAATTGGTACGGGAATTCTCCAAGGAGGAGCTACCTATATAGGCAGCTTAGAAGCCGTAGCGATTGGTGCTAGCATTGGTGGCAAAAGGTGATAAGTAAAGTTGATTGACTGTATATGGCTTTATTCTTTCAGTTGGTGTGTTACCAGTAGCATTAATATTTTTCAGAGAAGCAGGCTAAGAAATCAGGATAGATTTAATGCTGGAACGGGCAAGCATGTACATATTAAATCAGCCCAAGGCAGTTCTAGAATACCTAGCCCTTGGAACTGTACGTTCTTTCCAGATAAGTGACTGACAGTGTAGCATGCTTCATCACCTACAAACACAGATGATGTCTTCAGCTGCAAATGACCATCTGTGCTTCTGAATGGCCCTGAATGCAGTTAATTTATGTATCCACCAGAGCTAGAAAAATGGAGAGTTGGAGAATCAGGAAGGTTGGGAACTGCAGTGACAAAAGAGACCACGCTTCCCTGTGGCATTTCCCAAAGTCAGATTGGAGTACTTCTTATAACTAACTCTTTTAGAGCAGAAAAAGCAAGGAAAGAGTTTGTACCCCCCACAGCAGCTAAGTAGCTTAATGCTGCCGTGTGTGAAACTTTTTGAACTATGTAGAACTAGGAAAAAAAATTCTAAACCCGATAAACTGTTCAGGAAAGTGTCTGATGGCTTCTCCATGGCAGAGCTTAGTACAGAGCAGAGGAACCAGCCTGCAGTAACTTCTCTTCCAGTTCAAGAACATGGGGCTTGTGCAGAGCTTGTCAGAACATTGCAAGAAACTGTAACACTGGAAGGATGGTCCTTCCCTCTCCTCCTTTAAAAAAAAAAAAACAAACCAAAAAACAACACAAAAACCCACAAAACAAAACCATCCCCCAAAACCACACAGTAATTTTCTTGCCACCTGTGTAAAGTGGTCCTGTAAAAAGTGGTAAAAGTTTAATTTGTTTAATTCAATTGTAAACCAGTAAGAATGAATAGAAGGTCTCATTCGGTGAATGACACAGTGGCAGATGTGAGTCAGGACCTTGTCCCAAGTCTTTAATGCCATTCCACAGTACACTTACAAAAGTAGAGGCTTAGGCTAGTCTTAGACAGTTAGGTGCAAGAGACTGACAAATTAACTCCTGACAGCACACCGTTTTAGGCTGCTATGAAGTTAAGCGTATAGAGGTTACACTGCCGATATTTCAGGTGTAGGAACTGGGTGAAGGGACCCATCTGAAACCACAGTTAGTATATTTTGGAAACAGTTTTCCATCAAGTTTTTCATTCTAGCTTCATGAAAGAGGTATTTTGAGGGTAATACTCACTTGGTATGTTGATATAAACTAAGTTTGGTGAGTTTAAGACTAAAACTAATTTTTAGAACACGGAATTGTTTTGTATGTTGTTTTCTAATGCCAGGTAATCTTACCTTTCAGGGGCATCCTTCTCCTGGATCAAGTCAGCTTTGTACCTGTGATTACCATCAGCTTGCCTTCAGATCTTCCAGACAGGAAAAATAATTTAGATGAGAAAGCATGTACTTAATACTGTGTTTATTTTGGAGTTACTCTTTTTTAAAAACAAAGTGTTAGTTGACCTGAAATTTGGCACTTGATCTTAATACCTTGTTTGTTTCCTACTAAGAAAACTAAGTCAGTTGATGAATTGGTAAAGGGACACTCAGGCTGAGGCCCAAAGCTGACTTCCCTGTGCCTCTCCGTAAACATGCAGCCTTTTCAGAAGCTTCAAAATAAAACAGCATTCCACCCTGAGGGCTACCATTGGTTTTAACTTCTGTGAAGTCACTTTTCCACATCTCGGACAGGATGCTGGCTGCCTTCATGCCCATAGATAGACCAGGTCAGCTATCCTGAATAGTGAGATGATGAAATTCAGGGTGTCTTGAAGTCTCCAGATAGCATTCTTCAGAAAAGGACAAAGGAGTATTGCAAACATCAGCTGTGCCTGCAAGCCTAAACAGAGCTGCCCAGCCTGGTTTCAGGTCTCTTAGGGTTGAGTGTGCCTTGCAAGGAAAATATCACTATCAAACGCTTGCATGACTCAAGTAATTTGACATTTTTTTATATGCAAAACAAAAATTAAAAAGGCAGATTTATATTTCAAGCACTTTACACTTTTATGGCCCGGTCCACTCATAAAAATTGTTAGCACTTGTAAACAGTGTGCATTTTGTATCTGTGCCAGCAGTACTATGTGAAGTCTCAAAAGAAAATTCTACAAAAGTACTGGCTTACTGTTGCTAAGTAGGCCCAGTCTGCCCATGCTGATTTGTACTGTTAACATTTTTCAAATAAACATTTAAATTGTTTATTAGACTGTGTTCACGTGTGCATCTACATTTAGTTACATAAAGCAGCAGTTTGCCAATTTGTTAAATGCAGGGTACCATTTGGGTTTTTGTTTGTGGTTTTGTTTTTTTTTTAAGTTTTTTCATTGTTATTATTTACAAAGATTGTTTGTCAAAAGAATGACTAGGAAAAAAAAGGAACCTTAACTACCTGGCTCTAGACTGAGCAGAGTTGTCATTTGAGTGATCAGAATTATCCATGTTCAGCTTATGTTATAGTGAGAGAGAAAAGCTAGGATTTTGCACACACGTGCCCTCTACTCCCCCCTTAAGGAAAGATCATGATAAGTTTAATGAGATCTCTTAAGTTATTCAGACAGTTGTCCTCACAGCTGGTCTGTCACAGGAACAACTGAAGTTGTTTTACTAAACTAACGGCACTGCAGTGGTAGAAGAACCATTTCTAACACTGACTTGCCTTGCAAAAAAGCCAAAACAAAACCCACCACCCAGCAGTGCAGTGGTATACATCAGCCCAAGATAACAGGGACACTGCTTGAACTTCCTTTTTTTTTTTGCATTTCTTTCCTTGAGCTTAGTGTCATTAGAGCATAGGGTCCCAAATGTCTGCCAGCTCTCCAGCTGAGTGAGGATGATAGGAGCAGGGGATGTGTCACAACTGGCAGGGTGCTACAAGCAGGTGTGGAGCCATGAGACAGTGGAGCAGGGCAGCAGGGAATGAGTGGCAGCGACTGACATCCCTGGAGCCTCAAGCAGTGCTTTCTAGGATGCTACCATAATGGTAACATAGTGATGTAAGACAGAGGTGATGGTAGAGCTACAGAGTCATCCAAATTAAGAATGCAATTCAGTGAAAGAAAAACACGTGACAGAGGGGTCATCGTCACCGATGGCTAAATGGGAAACTGCTAAGGCTCTAGCACTGGAATGGAGACAGCACAGACAAGAGCAAATCTTCAAACAGTTGCAGACAGACTCCTCTTTATGTGGAAATTAATTTTCTTTCCATTTTATGAACAAAGCCCTGGCCCCTTCATTAACATAGTTCAAATAGAAGTGATGTGTGAGGCTGAAGTTTAACTTCTTTGGAAAAAAAAAAAATAGAAAAAGAAAAAAAGGAGTACGGTGGACACGAAACACAACAGTTCTTCCTTACTGCACAAGCACAGTATGAATTGCACTGCAGATGAAAATTCAGCAGCTGTTGGCATGTGCTCTTTGCATCCCTACTTGTGAAACTGTAAACCAAGCACCTGCACAGCAACGAGGAGATTTCACTCTGAACAGCTGCACCAGAAGTGAGTGGTTAAGCCTGAAAAACTGTTGGGATACTGCTTCACAACTTGGCCCGTTTCCATGAGCTAAGTAATCCTCTTCTGTATTGTGTTCTACAAAGCACAAGGAAATAAATACTACCTTCAAGTTAACAAAATTCAATTTAAAAAACAATGCAAATCTTGAACACAGTAATTGCCAGACAACATTGCTGTGCTATGGAGCTATCAAGTCTTAAAAAGTGAAAGCAGTAATAGCGTTCTGCTTCAGCTTGCACATGGTTTTCCTGAGTCATAGAAGTCTCCTGCCTTTCAGAGGAGTGTTGCTTTGGGCTGAGACCACTCTGAAGCATCTTGTAAACCAGTTTAAAAACTCCTTACCACAATTAACACAGTTTGGAAAAGGTAACTGTCCTGCCTGCCAGTCACAGTAGGTCTCTCTTTCCCAGGACATGAGCTGAGAAGGACATAGGTGGCAGCTAAGGGAAAGAAAGGGGCAGGAGGAACAAAAAACCCTCAAACCCCCCAAAACACAAATGATCCCAACCCCCCGCCTCTATAGGATAGCAGTAGATTTTTAGGAAAGGCAACATCTCGTATCTCCTCATGAACCATGGCTCTCCCTGCAGCCCTTCTTGTTCTGGCTCACCCTCAGATGTCTCACTTTTTTAAAGATGTCTCTCCCTTTTAAACAAGGAGATAAGCAGCGCTGGCCCTTCCCTCCATACAGGAATTCCACTGGCGGGGGAAGTTGGTATCATCACATTCCTCATTCCAAAACAAGACGATCCTCTGAGCTACAAATTCAGCATCTACCACTTTATTTCCCCCCTACCATGTATTACACAGGTGTTCATTTAGTTCATTTAGAGTGAACAGGGCTGGTTGAGCTGTAGAACTAAACTACTGCCTTTAAAATGAGGTTTACTTTAGAAGTTCTCAAAATATATCACGCCTACAGTCTAAGTGGCCCCTTACTGGACTGTTCCCAAAGACTAGCGCTCGCCTACTTTCCCGTCTTACTCAGGTGACAGATTGAGTATTTTGGTTTGCTTGCAATGAATTGATTTACAAAAAGAAATCTCTCCCTGCAACACAGCTGACAGCTCTGCACTCATCCTAACATACAAACAGAAAAATAAGTATTAAGAGAACCCACTTCTTCAAAATACTGCATCTTTTTCTTAACTGCGACACATATGGCTACCCTTTTGAAAAGAAAGATGTAAATTTATTTTCCATTTTGGAGATGGAAGTCTATAGATGCACACACTTGTATACTCACCTGAACTTCTTCCCTTCATTTCTGGCTTCATCACGCCAGGTCCACCCAGGGATTCAGGAGCTCTCAACAGTATCTGCCTCTCAGGGTCTATGACTAGAGTGTCTCATCACCAGCACTGCTGAAAGTCCCTTTGCAGCGTGTCTAGCTGTCACTCATGACCCAGTGGTGAATTTTAAGTACATAAACAAGATGTTCACAATAACAGCATTTACACAACATGTACTTGGGATGCATTTGCCTTCTGGTCCGAGTGCAACTCTTCGTTATCATTTGTCCTTCCAAGCTGCCTCGCAGCATCTGAAGAGACACGTGAGCAGGAATTCCACAGCCAGTTTCGTACAGCATGTATCTACCAGCTGAAACAAGTCTAGACCTATTTGATTAATGAAAAAGCAGGAAGTTTAGCTCTAAGCAGAACTACAGCCAGCTGCTCCGATGAGAGCTAGCAGGAAGAAGTGTTTCCAAAATACTAGGGGAGATGGACAGAAACGAGAGATGTTTTAGTTACAATGACCACTGTTGAGCAAAATCTAAAATGATAACCTAAATGGTCGCTGCAGAACCATTCTCAGAGAATTGTTTCTACATTCAACTTGTTAAGTAACACGAAAAGATAATTTACATTTTACATCAATTGTAAGGTCAGGGTTACGAACAGAAATCAACTGAGCACAAACATAACACGCACACTGCCTTCACAGAACAGCCTTACCAGGACAAATGTGTGGTGCACATCAGGACCCAACCTACCACCAGTCCAGAGTTTTGAAGCTCACAGTACCATACAGTCAAGGAAGAAAAACCTCTTTCAGAACTAATGCCAGAAGGCTTTTGTTTTCTCTCAGGCTTACAAGGAGATTACACATATGACTCTGCATTACCGCTGGCTGCAGAAAATTAGTTTACACTGGCTGGATGTATTTTAATATTACTTAATAGATACTGTAAGCCAGTGATGCTCTTAGCCCTTGCTTAAACTTCAGTTGAATCTACTGACTGTTAGGAACACAAAGGTTGCTGTTCTAAATGTCAGCCTTTGTACAGGTTCTTTATTAACACCTTAGAGTTTAAGGGCAGAATTCTCCACTACCAGCTAGCAAAACCATCTATACAACTGGGTCTCGTTCATCCCATTTTCTAGTTCTCAGCATTCCTTACTCATTTAGCACGACTAGTTTGGGTTTTTGGTGCAATAGCTATTTTTCAAGAGTAAACCCCCTGATGCAAGAGTTTAGTATTAAATTTAAGTAATTCTAAAACCTTGATGATCAAAGCAGATCCCATCAGTATCTTTCGCATTTGAGAAAGATGGGTAACATTTGAGCTAGTTCAGAGCGCTAGACAGAATTTGCATTTTAAAAAAAAAATTTATTTAGACCTCTGTTGCTCTTAAATTACAAAAGTTAAAAAGAGCACGCAGTGCACTGACACACTACTTATTACTTCTAAAGCTGTTTTAAGACTTAAGGTGGCTTCTTCAAGATAAGACAACTCAGCATGATCCAAATTCAACTATCCATTTCTCATATTTCTCAATGTCCGCAGCAGATACAGATTTAGAAACTTTCTTCAAAGCTATTTCAAAGTCTTCCATAGTTGTTGGCATGTGCATTTCATCTCGGGAAAGATTTCTTATTTCTTCTGGTGTCAGGCCTTCAATACGCCTTCTCATAGCCATCAACGATGCATCTCTATTACGGATGCAAAAAAAAAAAAAAGTTACTTAATACAGGACGGCAGGTTCAGTTGTTTGAAAGGCTCAACATAGCATTCCAGTTAAGCTGTTGCATTCAAAAAGATACAATAAAGAATTGTAAATTTTTACGGGAAGATCTCTAAGTGTGTGTACAGCCTATGATACCGTGCTAGCCATACTTCTGAAAGGGACATTTATCCTCACTGGATCTTTGAATAGCTACTATTCACAGGCTAGGCAAAAGAGGTAAAGATTAACTGATTCATCTAATGCCACTGCATGCCTATGATGTAGCTGCTGTTTACTGTATTTTTAAACAGGAACAAGGCAAAGTAATGGTTTCACTCCTCTGATATATAAGAGAAGTGACTGGAACATTCTGAATGTCCCCTGGTCCAAACAGAAATCCCACTTCAAAGACAGAGGGGTCAACAGTATCTACCTCCAATCTATACATTCACAGCTAAATGTTAAACGATAAAATCTGTTCAGCCTGTGGCTCTTCAAAGTTCCAAGCTCTATAAGCATTAAGTGTCTTTACAGGTGTGTCTTTCTTGTTGAATTAAGTTTGATTGCATTTAGATTTCCAACAGTAATATCAGTAGCAGCAGGTGATGAGCTGGTGAGGTGATAAACGGGTAACACTGAAAGACTAAAGTTCCTGCTAATTCATTGTTAGACAAAATAAGTAGCATTTTCTTCTTATTATAAGGTATATAACAGTAAAAAAGATAGAAGGCTAATCCTGGCAATATCACAACAGTATTATATCATATTAGTAGGTGAGAAACCAAAGAGAAGACTTATACCTTATCTTCTAGGAGGATTTAGAAAGATAGTTCCAGGATATTCTGTTTCAGTTCCACCACTTCGCCAAAAAGAAACCATAACTGACAGACTTCATGGATTTGCTAAATAATTGTTAGCAATTAGAATGCTCAATACAGTAACTAAAATTTCAGAACAACCCCAAAAAGTTGCCTTGTTGAACTCCACCTTAGTCAAATGTCACCATGCTTTGCTGTTATAACATCATTTGTGAACTAAAAACCAGTGTTACACAATTGGGGGTGGGGGTGGTGAGGCAGGGACAGTGGGAAGCATCCCATGCATCTAATTTGCCTCCAGACAGCAGTTAAAAAACAAACAAACAAACAAATGAACAAACAAAACCCACAAACCCAACCCAACACAACCCACCAATACCCCCGCACCCACAAAATTCAAGTCCAGCTGCCACCACTTTCTTTTGTAAGAAAGACTTTCTGTCATTCCAACATCAACCCTCAGTGCTTTCCCAAATGCAGCCTTAGGGCCTGGAGAAGTACCAAAGCTACATTCAAAAAAATAAGCAGCCACCTACTGGAACACGCAGCAGGGGTCAGTTCCGTTCCAAAGGCCTTTCAACCTTCACAGTCCACTCAAAACAATGACCCAAAGTCAGTTCATACTCACATATAATATGCAATTTGGATGCATTTGACACTTCCTGAATGTCTTTTAAAAATAAAGTTTCACCTTCATTTTCCATAGTTATATGCTGACTGTTAGGAACTGTACTGGTATCTCTGACTGGTTTTCACTCTGGCTCAGCAAACTGGATTTCACCTCAAATTCTTTAAGGTAGGAGAATAATTTGAGCAAACCGGTTTTCTTGGCTCACTTCTTAAGTTTTGCTTGTGTCACTAGCAAGGACTGTTACAGTCTACAAGTTTGAACTTCACTGTGCTTGTATACTGTATGTTTGAACTTTTAAATCAGCCAAATGTCTTTTCGTCTCAATGTAAATAAATAAATAAAAATCACATTTAAGATCGGGTTTTCCTGACACCATTAGCAAAGTGTAAATCCACAGGCTAATGTAAGTACTTTCTTACTAATTTCAAATCATGCACCAGTTTGTCTGGATTGCTGGTTGCTGCCACCTCAGTCATCTCTAAGGAGACTGCCACAAATGAAAGACTGGGGTGTTCCTTTTCTGTTTTTCGTTTGTTCGGTTTTGCTTTTTTAATAGCAATTGTACAAACTGACTTTGATTAAAAATAAAAAGCAACAGTGTGTGTATATATAGATATGAAATTAACTCAAAAACATTGCAAGTGTTCTGACTTTTAAACAAGTGTATTGGTATTCAGTATAAAATAATCACAAATAATGAACACCGAACAGACCAGGAGACAAACAGCAGCTAAAATGCTCAAAGCAGCAGGCCAAATAAACCCTTTTTCATATAACATGAACCTACTAGCACAACCTCCTTTCAAAGCACAACCGGCACTAAGACTGAGCAAAAGAACACAAATTCATCCTACAAATGAAACAAATTTGCAAAACACTGATGCAGAGCAACTAACAAACCATTCTTTCCCCAGACACTGTGTAAGGTCTGTACAGGAAATAGTACTGAGCCTCCAGACTCTTCGTTCAGCCTTAAGTGACCCTGCTGATAAGAGGCTTTGGAGGCAGTTCTGCGTACGGGCCACTTGCATTCATCCCTGCGGCTCAGCATACTGTCCTCTCAGTTGTGCTGACAGGTGTTTGCAGAGATGTATTAGGAATCAAGGCAAGAAATGGATCTGCATTTGAGGAAAGTAACGAGGTCTGGTTTTAATCCAGAACAGTCCTCTTACCCTCTTCAAAGTACAGCCCCACAACAGTTGTTTTGGCACAACTTGGAGCTGAAGCCTTGCACTACCACACTTTAGTGCTACCTCCAAAGCCTGAAAGCATAGTTACACAGGTGCTTATTAGATGACAACAGAAGTTTCAGTTTTGTCCCATACTGCTGATTCTGTAATTTGCCACCACTGCAACCGTGACAGTGCAAGTCTTTATATGTAAGCCAGATGACTGATATTAGTCTCTTGAAATAGCAATCCTTTCCTTCCCTTTTCAGTTTTTGAAAGAAAAGATTGAGGGAAGGGTTAGAAGGTATTTTTAGTCAACTATTTCAAGCGTTTAAGTTATAGAATAGGCCCACAAATAATTGCGTGCAGACAGCACGGAGGAAAAGTGAAGATGGAGAAGGTAGAAGAAAAGGTATGGTATACCTTTTCTGTGTCATGAAGGAAGAACACTCCACGCTTTTACTTCAGTTATTCTGGCATCTGCTACTATCACCTCTTACACATGGATGTTCTGTTGAAGTAGTAGAACCTCAGTGGAATGACTGCAACTCTACAAGTTAAAGTCTACCATCCTGTGGATATTCCTCACATAAGGAATTTGGTGTACATGAAAGAATATGGAATTTTACCTAAATCATAGCTTGTTTAGATTATTATGTTGCAACTGCTTTTTATCATTATTGTATGAAAATATCAAATGGAAATCTAGGCAGACATTAATGCAGTATTTCACCTTTTAGCCATACATAAAAGACAAGTTACAGTCTGTTTTTATCCAGCAACTTTAATCATATAAATGAGTTACTTTACAAACAGTTTTCTCAGTTTGTAGCAACAGCCACACAGATGATGCAATGTTAACATACCTGCATACGTTGGTAATGTCGGCACCTGAATAACCCTCCATTTTCTCAGCTATGTTTGCAAGGTCAACATCATCAGCCAGTTCCAGCTCTCGCAGATTTATTTTTAGGAGTTCCTCTCTACCTTTTGCTAATCAAAGAACAGAAAATTGAGTCTACACAATTTGCTTTCTGAAGATAAATAATAAATTGAAGATGGGTAAGAGGGAAGAATGAGAAAAGGATGTTGTACTTGCTACAAAGGTAAACGTTCAGTGTTTAGATTTAAAACGGTCCTGAATTCATAAATGAGTTTTCATACATATTATCAATTACATTTTTAAACCAGGTCATCAAAACTAAAGGAATATTGATAAAGTTTACATTTTAGTCTTTTCAACCACTCCTCTCCCTATGTCTTTATACCTGATGGTAAAGGAATGTAAATTCTCTTTTCTAGTCTCCGTCTTAGGGCTTCATCAATATCCCAAGGAAAATTAGTAGCAGCAAGTACCATGACCATCTTAGAAGGATCATCGTTTTCAGTAGCCCCTCCAACACCTGCATTGTGGAAAAGAGAAAGCAAAATGTACATATGCTTTATGAACTTTCATGTACAGAGAGAACAATATCCACAATTCTGTAACATTAAAGGAGCTACTTTATTGCACTTTAGCAAATCCAATTGCAATAGAATCATTAACTGCAACAGAGTTCAGTTTTTCATCTATACGACAGCCCGCAAGCAAAAATGGAGACTGTTTAATTAGAAGCAGTGGCAAACGGCACTGCTCAGATCAGGAAGTTTCTCTCTACCATGGCTGGAATGCTTTTACAGCAGAATAGTTTGCATTTCTGCCATTACAGTGGTTGAATTTCCTCATCAATGTCCTGAACAGCACATGAGGAAAACCAAAACCACCCCCCAAAACCATCACCGCACCAAAACACAGATGCGCCCCCGTTCCCCAACAGTACTCTGTAACAGCCACACAAAAGCAGCATTACTCCCCTACAAAGTTTCTTCACTTCTGAATCCACACCAAATATTTCACATACTCAGATGGATTCTTACAAACTGCTGAAGTGAATGTTTACATTTGGTGGACTGAATCACAACTTCTCACAGGCAGAGAGAATACCTCAGTCTGAAGCACTGAAGCTGCTGCTATATGAAGAAGTTAATTTCTTTAAACGTGCTACTGTCTGCATTTACTGTTTTTGCTTATAATCATAGGATTGGGCTGCAGAACAGCCATTGTACCTACTCTAGTCGAAAATTTGCATGTAAAACACCATTTATGAACGCTCAAATAAAAGGACTTCAAATAGTTGTTACTAATAAAATTAGCTTCTGTACATACTTGAGTTACGAGAACAGCATTACAGCTCTGCTACTATTTAAAGTCAAATATAAAGGGTATCAACATCAGAGAACCCAAAATAAATATACAAATCTTTTGACTCATGGAATTCTATCACAAATTACTCCATAGATTAGCACTTTTCAGTTGTTCCTTTCCTTCTCCCTACTGACCAAAAGAGTATAAAAAGGATGCCTCTATAGCAACTTTGCACAGTGTTACCTACTTTTAAATTTTGTTGATTTGCAAAGTATTAACAAATAACTGTAAGCAACTCAGTGTTTTAAAAAGAAAAGTCTCCCAACTGCTTCTATAAAAAATTGCCTTAATTTTTTATTTTTATCTTTAGGAGAAGAAAAAGAGAACCCAAAGAAGTTAAGTGTAACGATTGCCTTTGAAGTTTAAATTGGAACACATGACAGTTATTTTGAACCACTTTTTACATGGTTTTGGAAAAGTAAGTGATATGCTAGGTAAAGACTGAGAGGAGCAACTAATACTTCTTTTCTTCTGTAGTTTTGAAATCTCATATTCTCCACTGAATCTTCATTATTCTGGGTCAGTAATATAAAGTCATTGCTCAGATGCTAAAAGATTGTTAATAATTGGTATCTTTTTTCCCTTCCACACTGACAGTTCAAATAGTGCATCTGTATCTTTTTACCCCAATCTTATGTAAGGCTTTCAAACAAATTGCTTCTTGAGAATGAAGTTTTGATTTATTTTTTTTTCTCCCTCTATTTTCCTCCAGTCCAGCACTTCCCAGTGATCAGATTATTTACCATCCATTTGAACTAGCAGTTCTGCCTTCACACGTCGGCTCGCTTCATGCTCCTCTGAAGTCCCCCTGCGACTACAGATAGAGTCTATCTCATCAATAAATATAGTTGTTGGGGCATAAAATCGAGCCTAAAGAAAGCAAAAGATAAAGCAGAAACTGAAATGGCAGTCTACTCACACTTAAGAAACAGCAGCATATTCAGAGCTGGGTAATGAAACATCTACCCCAATGAATCAACTCGTAAGTACCAAACAATACCTACCCTTCCCTTCGACCATTGCATACAACTATAGAGCAGCCGTGCATTCATTAATAACATTTGAGTAGAACAGTTTTTGGCAAAGTCCCATAATTGTTAGGACTATAAACAAATGTTTAATAAGCTAAAGGCAGTTTTACACATTAGGAATAACATTTATAACTGTGAAAGTCATCACAGAATGCTTGAATAAGAACTCAGTTAAAGCTAGGACAAACACTAAGCTAGGACACCATGATATGGAACCTGTCCAAGATACAGGTGAACCACAAAATAACTAACCTTTCTGAAAACAAGAGAGGACAAAGACAAGGATCTGCGATAATAAAAGCTATTGTCCTACAGCAGTTGAGATGCTGTCCAGTGTGTGTGTGCCTTTTTGATTGACAGGCATGATACCAACTTATTTAATATGATAAAACTATATCGTAAAAGATCTTTTACTTCCTGACTTTCCTGACTACTGTAATTGCAACTCTGCTGCCCCCTTCAGTACTGGGTACCCTAGCAAACACTGCACGCAAACCTGCTAACAGATAAAAAAAAAAAAAAAAAAAAGACTACATATTCTGAGCCGATTTCAAGTGTTATGTGCTCTGAAGCCAACTACAGTTTGGAAGCCCACTTATTTTGAGCACAAACAAAAAAACCCACCCACAACACCACCACCACACACACGGCCTAAGTAGGGTTCTCACCCAGAAAGCAATCAGATTCCATCTCCAGTTTTACATTCAAATACGTTCTACTGCACTCAGCCGCTTATAGAGAGCTACCTCTAATGTAACAAGCTAACCCTGAAAATAAAGAGGACCCAATTTTTCTGGATGGAG
Source organism: Charadrius vociferus (assembly GCF_000708025.1). Lineage (NCBI taxonomy): Eukaryota > Metazoa > Chordata > Aves > Charadriiformes > Charadriidae > Charadrius > Charadrius vociferus. The sequence goes on along the minus strand of NW_009647949.1, from coordinate 153,102 downwards.
CCAGACTCTTTTCAGTGGTTCCCAGTGACAGGACAAGGGGCAATGGGCACAAGTTGGAACATAGGAAGTTCCATTCAAATACACAGAAAAACTTCTTTACGGTTAGGGTGAGAGAGCACTGGCACAGGCTGCCCAGGGAGGCTGTGGAGTCTCCTTCTCTGGAGATTTTCAAGACCCGCCTGGATGCAGTCCTGAGTAATGTGCTCTGGGCAATCCTGCTTTAGCAGGGGAGTTGGACTAGATGATCTCTAGAGATCCCTTCCAATTTTGAAGATTCTGTGATTCAGTTTTTATAAAGCTATTTAGGAAAAACCAGATCTTGAATGTACATGGCCAAATCAGAAGGTCCTAAAGTGTATGAAGCTTGGAGAGCTGTTTATATATGCTGTGAGTTCTAAATCTTGGCAAGGTTTCACTAGTCCAGAAGTAATTCTACTTCATTATCTCACTATTTATGTTAAGAAACTTCAATCACCATTTCAAACAGCAGACGAACAAGTTTCTCAGATTCTCCTCTGTATTTTGAGGTAAGCGTGGAAGAAGAAACATTGAAAAAAGTAGTCTTGCATTCAGTGGCTACAGCTTTTGCCAGGAGAGTCTTTCCAGTACCAGGAGGACCAACCATCAGCACACCCTATTAGAATTAAAAAGAACCACTTTTATGACAAGAATCAAAACAAAGCAAATTTCACAGTTTGTTTAATAGTGTAATATTAAAATACTAGATGTAAACTTTCCCTTGAAAAGTTACTCGCAACAATATAGCTGAAGACAGTCTATTCATCTGGCTGACATCTTCCTTTTGTTAGTACTATTTACCATAAGTTTTGTTACTAAAAAGTGGAAAAAATTTATATAAACTGTAAAACACCTGAAATTTCTTGTTCCGCCAAGATCCAATCTCAGAATCCTACTTATGATCACAGGATCAGATTTTTTCATACCTTCCACGGTCTTCTAATTCCCTTAAAAAACTCCGGCATCCACATTGGTAAAACTACAGCTTCCTTAAGCAGCTTTTTGGCTTCTACTAAATCAGCAATGTCATCCCTGACAAAAAAAGAAAGTTGTGTGACAGATTCAGACAGGATGCAAAAGAATCAGTCTGCAGCTCAAAACAATATGCAATTAAACTTATGTAACAGCTCTTCCATAATTCAGGAAAATGTGTTGGATTTATTTACGTTCTAGTGGCAAAAGCCTACAACAACTACAGTTGGCATCGGGCTAGTAGACTCCAGCTGGATGCAAAAGCAAAAAGAGACACATTCACTATTTCACTAGAGCACTGTTGTTCTTATTCACAGACAGAATAAGCAGAATAAGGCAAGTTGATTAAACTTATGCTAGCTACAGATAATGCTTTCTTCTTTTGCTGAGATGCTGGCTTCCCTGAAATTTGAATACTGTCTTTCACTGTTACAAGAACAATTTACTGAAGACTAGTAAATGGAGCCGAATTAAAAAGAATTGTTAGAATTCTTTTTCAGAATTACAAATACATTAATTCATACATACTTTATAGTCCGGTCTTATTTTCTTGAGAGTAACTCTCAAGGCATTCTGCTTATCAGCATGTGTCCAAGTAATATTTTGGTTTCAAAACATATCTATATGGAGAACTAGTTTCAAACCTGAAGCTGTAATTTAAGATTTAGTATAAAAACTGAAATGTATATTTACAAACTAAACTGAAATACATGACAGCTGTATGCATACAAAGTTGTTTGTGGGATTGTTCAAGTTTTTTTTAAAGCCTGCTTTATTTGCCAGAAGATTTTTGCTCATTTAATCCTCACAAAACCACCTAAGCTTGGAAACATTTGGAACACAAAACAACCTTTGTACAAGGTTTAATATTTAACACATTTATGTAAAGGTACCAGCACGTGGTTGTATTTTATATTGGCGGTCACATGACATCTAGCAAGATTTCAAAGGCTTTCTATATTGACATAACGTCTTTGTTAATTGGTTTTCTCTCCTGGTACACCCCTGGGTAACAAAACAGGTTTTTAAATGAAGAGATACAGGCAGACACTAGAATCTTATACATTGCAAAAGAGTATGTCAAAAATCAATCTCAGGACTCTTAGAAAAGTTTGAGAAGCTTTGTATGATCAGGTTGGACGGGGCTTTGAGCAACTTGATGTAGGGAAAGATGTCCCTGCCCATGGCAAGGGATTGGACTAGATGATCTTTAAAGGTCCCTTCCAGCCCCAACTATTCTATGATTCTATGGGTGGAAAAAAGAGTTCTGAAAATGTTCAGCAACATAAGGATTTTAGTTGCCTATTTAAAGAGTAAAAAACACCTGTAGGTACTTTTTATACGTAAGCATATGCTAAAATACTTAATTCTTGTCATATTGTATAAGGGGGAAAAAAACCCAACCAATTCAGAAAGACTGGCAGCAGTATTCAAACTTACCATCGAATGTTGGGATTCTGAGAAATTATATCTCTTTCCAAAGCTTCTACTAAATCTTTATCGTATCCAGTACTATCAAATTTCTTTGGTTCAGACTCTGAAATCTCAGATGTGGATTTGTTCTATGTATAAAGGATATAACAACATAAATACATAACAATGGTTATGCTACCAATGGATTTTTATAACAAGTCCACAATAGCATCATATTTCTAGAAGGCAGCAACGTAAACCATCATGAACATTATGAAGCATCCATGTTACTGCTGCACTGCAGGATCTATGTGGTTCACCCAGACTTCTGTTCTGCCCTGGTCCCGTTTCCTTCTCCCCAAAGTCAGCATATTGTACTGATGCAGTTTCTTTGCTTTAGTAGGTAATCAGAACTGCATACACCTATCCCAGTGTAACAGCGTTTGCCTCTTCTCCCAGAGAAATCAAAAACTATCTGAGACAGTAGCTGGGTAGGGGGAATTATGTGTGAGACTGGATCAGTCACACTGAGCTAGAGTATCTCAAATCCTGTGTCATAAATATGCCATATATATGGGACACAAAAAAAAATTAAGCAGGCCTTCCATATGTAAGATAAGCAAAGGTGATCTGCAAGACCACAGAAGTAAAAAAGAGCTAATTAACTGACACAAAAGCACAGACAAGAACAGCAGAGAAGCAGCTCTGCAGTAGAGCAGAAGCAAAGAAGCTACACAGTTGAAAGGGGCTCAAACAGAGACCATGCAACTGAAAGGACATAAAATGCACTAGACATACCCCATTTTTTTTATACACTTAACAGCAAGCACTGGTGATGACAGAACAACTGTAAAAAAGAAAAAAGACCTATCCTGTCTCTGTGTATGTACATCCTCAGTGAGAGAGGATTATCACTCAAAGACAATGTAATTTAGCTCTTAATAAAAGTAGTAGCTTACATTGCTAAACAATTCCACCCTTGTAGTTTATACTATTTCCTCAGGCCATGACACCTTGCCACAATATAAGATTGCTGAAGCTAACAAACTATTACATGGATATTCGATTTATTCAGACTGGAAAACTATGAATTTAGTGTCTTCAGTATGATCTCTTACTCTGGTCATCAGCTAAATTTATAGAGACCAGAGCACAAGTAAAAATTACAGCACTTTGATTGCAGAGAATGGATCATAGATCATTCTCTCTCATAAAGTATGTTACGGTTTTGTTTGTTTTAAACTGAAAAGAGTCTGCAGCTAATACCAGACCTCAAGAAAAAATAAATAGAGGTCTCCCTTTAAGATTAAATAAATCTTGAAATGCTTTGGAACAAGCAAATCAATCTCAGTCTAAAAATACAGGAGAGCAATTAAAGAACCCACAAGGACATCCCATTTGAATGAGCTCCATCAGGCTCGGTTTCAGTAATTCAGTGGTATAATTTTAACAACTATCTCCAAGTTGCAGTAAACAAGCCTATGTTTCCCAGATCACTGTCTCCAGCTGAGTTTGCTGTTTTTTTTTCTTTAATTAATCCATAACCAAGACTGTCCATAAAGCAAAGATACTTTACAAGGTGAGATTCAAATCAGCACATTGATATTTTACAGGCATCTAATTTTGCAATACACTCAATATTAAGAAAGCAAGACTCAGTTTCTCAATTTCATGAAGTTATTTGCAAGCTTACCTTTTCTTCCTTTCCTTTATTTTGCTGATCCTTTTTTTCCCGGCTGCGGACCGCCTTCCCTTTATCATTGGGATTTCGAGAGGATGGACGGTGAGGGCCTCTGACAGCTGCACTTATACGATTATTGTGACCTCTGCAATCACTGCACTGAGCAGACTGACGTTTTCTGGGTCCTGGCGAAGGTCTAATTAATTGTAACATATGCAAAAAGCCTTAGTGTAAAGTCACTGGTGAGCACCACATAATCAAATCAAGCGGTTACAAAACCAAAAACCACTTTGCTCAAGATAAACATCTGTACGTCAGAAGCAAGACAGACATTTTTAGATAGTCACTAAAAATCCATTTTCCCTTTGGCACAAGCTCAGGGCTTATTTGCTTAAAACAAGCTCCTTGCTTTGTATATTTCATAAATAAAAGTAATCCTAGTATTATGGAGTTCAGAAGAATATCCCCCCCCAAAAAAAAAACCCAACTCAATATAATTTCTCCTTATCACAGTGGTCCTCACTCTCCTACCCAAAGAAATGTAAAGGTTTCTTGGGAATGACAGCTTTATTTTCACTTCATTTTCACTTCTTGTGTATGTGAGGCCTCCAGTTGTTTGAAACTAGACTACTTCTAGAAGCACATATGAATAAACCAGTATCGTGATTGGTATTATGGATTTCTTTTTTAAAATTCAGGTTCTTCCTCATACAAATCCATTACTCTTGCAAATACACTTTTTCCATGGCCGTTCCTAAAATTCCAGCATTAATAAGCTATCAGTCAGGTTTAAGTTCAGGTATATTTCTAGAGAACAGAAAAAGCAAGACTCTGATCTGGAGAGCATTTACTTGGACTAATAGACGTGTTTTGACATATCATTCAAAATATATCAGGATCCAGTACCTTCATAAAAGTTGTCTTTAATTGATTCACAGCAGCAAGTTTGTCAGAACTGTACATACCTCTTCAGGGTGAAATCCATATTAGGCAACATGAATATGCTAATGTAAGATCCTATGTGTTAAAGTCTCTTCACTCTCCTAATGGAGTATCTACCAATCTATAATTTATGAACACCTAGCCACCTCCGAATTCCACCCCAAAGCTCCAAATAAAGAAATAGTGCAATTAGACGTCTAATTTCCACCTACATTTGTGACTTCTGCTATCTCAATATAGGAACTTGCTGTGTTTATTCCAACGCAACATGGTCCAAGTTTTCACTGTGGCTTTTTCATATTACCACAACTCAATACTTCCCCAACTGGCAAGATAAATGGAACAGAAACAGTTCTCTCAAGTCTTTTCCTTTTCAGAAACATGAGTTTGTGTATCTCTTTTCTAGAAAGCTTCAAAACATTATGAAAGTTCTACCTTCCAGAAGTTTTGAATTAAATTGGCTACCGGTGTTCCAAAGTTATTAAATGAGATAAACAGAAACAGCGTGATCACACAAGACCCATTTCTTTCAGAAATCGGGCTCAAAATAATTTTTTTTGAAATGTAAAAATGTACCCATAAAGACTGAAGTTATCCATTTGTGAGAAATAGCTTGCAAATTCAAAGCCTCAAAGAACAGTTTGACAGTACAGCTAAGCTGATTTAAATAGTCACTTTCCATCAAAACACAGTTCCATGTCTGCTTCGCATGCACTCCTGTTTCCTCCTTCATGCTACCACTGGCATGCATTAGAACTGCCAATTAACCAGTTCAGGCAGCTAATCTCAGGACAAAAAAAAAAAAAACACAAAAAAAAACCCCAAACAAACCCACAACAAAATCCAAACCAACTAAAAGCCAAACAAAAAACACTAGCCCCACAAACCAGTGTCTTTTTTACCACTTTAGCATCCCAAAGCTGCTAATCAACGCCAACAAAGACAAAAGTGGAAAAAACCTCAGGCAACTGTGGAGGGTAGGGTGACCCTTTCAGCAGCAGCTACACTGTCAAACCACACCACTAGGCCTTGGTTTCACAGACACTAACCCCACATAATTCAAAACTACTTCTGAAATAAGCAGGCTTGCCTGCAGCTGCTTGTTCCCACCCCTTCCCTTGGGCTTATGCTAGCCTAACTGACCAGTTCATGAGGGAGATCAGGGAACCATCTTGCTACACAAAAGGAACTGAGCTTGGACACTTCTAGATTTTACTGTTACTCTGATAACACTTCTTCATCCTTTTCATATCAGCTACGTGGAGCATCATTTCAAAGTTGATGAGAATATAAATTCAGAAATAGAGTTCAGCTTCCATGCACTGATAAATTTATCAGGGAAAAAGGAAAAAAAAAATAAAAATCACAGAACAGTAGGGGTTGGAACGGACCTTCGGAGATCATCTAGTCCAACTCCCCTGCTAGAGCAGGTTCACCTAGAGCAGGTTGGACAGGAATGCATTTCTTTTATCTCATATATTATCTTATCCTTTCTTATCTTATGTAAGCTTGACATTAGTCAAGCTTATAAAAGACAAAAGCCCCAGAAACCCCTGAATGAGTAAGTGTTACACATCTAAGTTCTACAACAAAAATCACACAGGAACAGGCTGAAGTCAAAGCACACTTTGCCCTGATAAACGTTAAATTAGGTCTTCAGTTTTCTTCTTACCTACGTGCAGCAGGTACTGGCAAAGACCAGACTTCTGCGTCATGAGCTGGTAATTCTTGTTGTGAAGCTTTCAGCGGAGTACTGTCTAGTTTAAAACTCTCTAGAGTTTTCATTATATCTTTCACATGCTTAGCTTCCACACTTATCTCCTGCCAAACCTGATAAAAAAAATAAAAAAAAAAAAACAACAAACCAAACTAGATTAAGAACATTGTGAATAAGTTTGTAACAGTCCTCTGTTCAAGCCCACGTAACACTTGGATGGATTCCACAAGGTTTCACAAGCTACCTGATTCTGCTTTAATAGACAAGAATAACTCACATCAGATACTAAGAAGGTTTTTCTGCTTTCCTCAGCACATTTAAAGAATAAACAAATAGATTTTGGATTTAACACCGAAGAGACTTTTAGCAAATTTTGCGTATTGAACAAGTATGACAGAAGACAGCGCAATCTAATAGACTGAATGCCAATGAAAAAATGATGGTTTGCATTAAGGATAAATTAATGTGGTAATCACAACTGAGTTTCTATTAAGGATCTATAAGTCACACTACTAAAACACTGAGAGGGAAATAAAACTATTCAAAATGATACCAGCCTAAAAAACTTCAGCATAAAAGAGGCACTCATCAGCAAAAAGCTGACAAGCCAGACAGTGCCCTGGCTCCCCAGGGCTGAGTTCCATTGCCTGTTTTGTCCTTGCCAGAGCAAGAAGTCATAAAGATTTAAGTAAGTCTATATAATAACAAAAAAGCCTATATATAACAGCACTATAACTTATCAGAGAATGCTGTAAGTGTTTTTATACTTTCGTTTACCATAAGGCAGGCAACTTTTGCTACTTTAATGCTTTTCCCTCAAAACGTCCCAGAAAAGTATTTACCTGTTGCCATTTCTGTTGCAGGTACGTATCTCTGACAGAGTAGAGGTATTTATTCATTTGGTCAAGAACTCCCTGGTAGTAGACCATCGCAGAGTCATAATTTCCCAGTAAGGCATATTCACGGGCCAGCTTTACATTCTCACTGATCATAACAAGGCTCATGTTCAACATGAAGCTGAAAAAAAAAAATAGGAAATATTAAGGAAAAAAAAAAAACATGCCAGGACAGGAACAAATTTTTGCAGCTGTTTTCATGCGCCTATTACGTCATTTAGCATATCAAAACATAGAAGCTGGAAATACACTGGTTAGAAAAAGGTGCTAGAATCAATGTCATCCATATAAAAAGATAATTGTTTCTCTATTGCTAGAAATGAAACTCCTCACTTCTTAGAATTGTTTCATGCAATGAAGATTCTGTTGAAAATCATACACAAGATACACAGATTTAAATGCACCGTTACAAGCCACCACTGCATTGCTCCTTCACTCTTTATTCTATTGCAAGATAAATTGGTTTTGTACTGTTAGCACTATAACACTGTCCATCTTATAATGGCCTGTGGTTTAAAAAAAACCCCAACAAACAATAAACCAAAGCACTTCCTCCAGATGCATTAAGTTTTGATAATTTTTTTGCCCTAACGTTCCATGCATACAAGTTTAGTGTTCTCCACAAGGCAAAAATCAGACTGTTATTTTTCCATTTGTTCAATTTTATAATTCTTCAGTTTTATTTAATGTTTCTTTGAAACAAATATCCACCTTCCATACCCAGTTTCCACCTTCCTATCACCTTCGTTTTCAGACTTAAAAAGAGCTTTGAGGCTGCTAATTTATCACTGAAAGGTAAGGAAAGGCCACAATTAAATGTTTAGTCTGTAGCTACCTGCTTTATTTAACATACTGTTGAAACCATGCTACTTTTCCCCACCAGTAGCTTTTTTTTTTTCCCCCTCTTTTGGAGCAAACATGGACTGTGACCACTTCCACTTTGTACCATTAGTAGAATCTACGCTTTTAGATTAGAATGGCACAGAATTATTATTTAGACAAACACAGTAATAAGTAGAAGCAGTAGACTCATTCTTTATGGTACAGCCACTGTCCATATAGCAGTCACCCTATGTTCTTATCCATTACTTATACGTCCCATCCCCTTCTTCTCTAAGATACCTGCACTGTCTCCACTTTTCCTGTCTCTTGCACACCAAGAATTTCCCCATTCTTCTCCTAATTTCCTAGAACCAAGCACAGAAAACATTAAAATAAGCAAATAAACATGCCTGCAAGAGAGTCGTCTTGCTCTCCTTTCGGTACCTGCACCCAAGACCAGTAAGAAGCAATCGCAGACAAGCAATTACAGCTAAGCCCTGGGATGAAGCATACTTGATACAGATCAACTATTTAAAGAATGTAAGAGGTACTAAACTCTCACGCGCAATAAACAGACTTAAGACTGAACACATTTTGAGACCAGGTCATGGTCAAATTTGGACACATTATCAGAGGTTTCAGAAGCCACATTTTGATTGCTAAAATATTAGCTCCCCTTTGTAAAGAGGGGCTGCTCAGTACAAATAAAACATTTTAAGACTTTCACTCATTTTTCTGTCCCCTTCCCAAGTAGCTTTATGCACGGACATACAGCTGATCCATTCCTGAGCCAACATCCTCTTCTTTTTTCTTCCTTGCTCTTCCTTCCCCAGTTTCCCTTGAAGCAGATAGTTGCTGTGAAAAGTTTCAGCCCAAACAGCAAAACTCCGGCAGCAGCAGAGCTGAAGACAGGCCTCTGCCAGCCCACACCCCCCATTCACGCAGAAGGCATCCGCGGGGTTGAGCGTGGAAACCTGCTATCATAAAAGTTACACTATATAATCTCACTCTAGCCAGAGACTCGCTGAGCTGGCCACAACAATGTCTACAAGCTTGATAGTTAATGTGACCAGCAACTACAAAGACTACCATATCCCAGGCTAATTGGGCTTCGGAGACATTGTTTGACTTGGGAGTTTTGTTGGTTTTTACCTCAGGAGAAAGAGCCTGAAGATGTTTGTCAACTGCTGTATGGATCATCACACAGATATTACCAAAGTTTTCCCTGCTATATTTAGGAGCAAGCTTTTCCACTCCTGCTCATCCTACCAGATACACCTGTTTGCCTGTCCTGAGAATTCAAACCGATGACTAACACTACTGAAATCACAAGTTGAGCAAGTTGCTAATAAACATTTTTAAAATCAAGTAATAGCAAGTTACTAAAGCCAAACTAGACTTTCAAACAGACAGAAGTCATAGATTTTTTAATTTTTTATTTTTTTTAAACACTGAATGCTGCAGAACAATCCAAGCAGAACAGCAATTCTGTTTAAATATTGGGAGGGGGGAAGCTTGTAAGAGTAGTCTTCATCTGGAAAGGTGAAAATAGCAAGAATCAAAAAAAAAAATCTAAACAGGCTAAGTCAGAAAGATCTGAAAGCTTGGGACCAAAATGACACTATTGCACATAACAGAAGAGTACATGTGATTTTTCAGGTGAGAGAAGACAGAGAAAGGAAGGACAGAAAGAAGAAACAGACACAAAAGAATGAGCTAACACCTCAGATGGGGAGAGGGGGAAAGCCCACTTAAATTTATAATGCTTCCAACATAACCGAAAGCAGTAATTCCAATGACAACCTAGGAACCCATGCGTTTTATCAGTGCTACTGAAAATGCAAGAGAATTTAGTTTAAACTAAAAAAACAATTTAATTTGTTGCTTCACATTGAGTCATAAGAGCAGAAGAGCTTGAAGTGGCTTCCAAATACAAGGCTCTTGTACACAAGTGCGGCAGAAAAAGCTGCTGATTCTTCTTATATGTCTGGACACGCCACTGCTGCTGCCACTTGAATACAGGCAGTGTCAGAGCTGATACATTAATGTGAGTTTATAGGTTTACTGCACCTGTAACCAAAGATGCTGAAGCAGTCCTAAAACTGGGGGGGGGGGAATGCAGTTAGAGTACCAATCTGAAACCAGATTAAGGGATTTGGGTTTGCAGCATAAAGTTATAGTAGACTGTGGCAGCTCATAATAGGGTGTAAGACACATGTAGGAGAGGCGTAAATACGCACAAATCGAGAGAGAAACCTGAAGGAACTAAAAAATAAAAACACAAAGGCAACTAATCCTGTACCACTTAATAATTTTTAAAATGTTTACAAATACCTCGTACTATCATGTAACAGGACGTCAAAGCAGCAAGGCTGCACTTATCAGCTATGACCTTTCCATGAATCATGCCCAGTGAAGTTATCTCCGTTCCAACAGCAACTGAAATAGGAACGAGCTCATAAAGTTTACAACGAACAGGATAAAAGATAAATAACCTAAGCACTTTGTCTTGCAAGTTTAATTCTACACTGCATAAAAAAACCCACGTACACTTCTCAATATGGATACTCTCTACACTGTGAGTATTTACAGTTCCCTGAAATTAACACAATAGAAACTCATCAAATGAAGCTATTTCTAGTAACAGAATACATTTTATCATTTGCTCCAAGCCCCTAAAATACTTTCACAGTTTGGAACAGCCAAGAACAGTGTGGGTTGAAACCTAACAAAGGTTCAAGATACCTACAACTCTTGAAAATGAGGTTTTGGAACTTATTTTAAAGATAACAGTCTGACCACCATCAAGAAAGCAGTGGGAATAAAGTCACTGTGGATGTAAGAAATTATCATAAGGAATGACTATAAGTAATTTCTGCTCACATTCATACATCAGTTTTAGCTTCCCAAAATCTGAACACAGTATCAGTCCTGTTTCACAAAGAAACCCCTCCCAACTTTAAAAAATAAAAGAAGAGATTGATAAGCAGATGTTGGGAGGGAAGATTAAAGCTGTGATCTATCACTTACTATGGGGGACCCGTCAACTACTCTGCTGACTCAGAGAACTGCACAAGCCATACAAGGAAAATACCTCCAAAGAGTCCTTCAGTCCAACCTGAATGTTTGGACTATGCCAGGGCCTGAGTTTTGGCAAAGCGTACATGTTTCCATTATTTCAGCCTGCTACGCAGGCTCTGACATCAAAGCAACCATGTAAAATTCAGAAAGTTCTCCCAGCAAGCCAGAAGAGAGAAAAAAACCTGTTAAAGTAATAGCTTTCAGGAATCAATTTTTACAGATGACATGGTGACCTGGGATTAGACTGAATCATTTTTGAGTTCCCTTCCAGCTTTAATATCCTCCTTCATAACATCCACTCCTAGCAACATTCAGTATCAACAAGTGATTGTGCTAATTACTTGGGAAATAGTAGAGTTGCCAGACTTATTGGATACTAAACAAACTGGTTCTCATCCACTTATTGTATTTAACAGTAACGGTAGCAAAAGAAAAACCACCAGCAACCACGAACACGAGCATACTTAGATGCTTGGGCAAAAAAAAAAATTAAAAATTTTAAAAATCATTAGATAGATAGACATACACTGTTGGCAAATGATTTTATGTTATCAAGGCTAAGCCTTTCAAAAGGCTTTGAAAAAACATAACCACGTTACCTGCTCCCCATTTCACGGGGGCTGGCACTCTTTCAGGCAGCCAACGCTAAAGTAGCAAGCTGCCCAGACAACTCAGAAGGGGTCTGCAGCAGAACGGGTACCTAGAACTGATGCCTCCCTCTCCTCACTGTCTAGAGAGAAAACTAGCATAATTACAAAAAGCTTACTTCATTAAGAAGTTCAAAAAAA
>NW_009647949.1:136146-139501 GCF_000708025.1 Charadrius vociferus | reverse complement strand
ATAGGTATATATAGATATATATAGAGATCAGTAAATTCGAGTAGTACCTTTATCACAAGCGTCTTAAGGCATTCAAACGTTTGAGCCAATTTAGGATTTATTTTTTTTTTTGCTTCGGTAAACAGATTTCAGGCCTGATGCGAAACACCTGAAACCAAAGGCAATGCATGTCCTGCGCGAGAGCAGCATCCGAGAATCCCCCAACCCACCCACCCTCTGCCCTGCTGATGAGCTGAGTAATATTACAACAAGTCTAAATACACCATTCCCGCTCACAGCTCCGCAACTGCAGAAGATGTGTCAGCCCCAGAGAGACCTTTCAGCCGTGTGTTCTACAGGGTCTATGACAAGTTGAGGACAGAAAAGGCACAGCCGGAGGGCCTGCCCTAGGATGGAACGCCATACAATATCCAATAGTATTTACAGCACAGTCATAGGACTGTAGAACATTTTATAAATACAATTAATATGTGTACAAGGGCACATGAAAGAGGAATTTATTTTCGTGCTTTATAAAGCAGAAGTAACCTGAACTAAAGCTCACAGCTGCTGGTTAGGAGCCTGTCTTCTCAACAAACCCATCCCCATCACAGGTCACCAGTGAAACACCCACACTTGAGGCAGCAGCCAGGAAGAATCTCAACAGACTCTGAATCTATGTATGAAACGTGAAGTTTCAAAACATGGGTAAAGACATAGCACGTTGGAGAGCTGTGACAACATTTATGTATAACTAACTTTTTCAGATAACTTGGGACTGTAACACACTGCATTTTTTTTCAAGGAAATAGGTAATACTGCAGCATATAGGTGGCAAAATTCAAACAAAGCATATTACTATTTCTAACACAAGATAGCAGAAAACACCAGAAGTGTTTACCAAATTCTAAAGACGTAAGCTCTTCCAGTATTTGTTTCAAAATGGTAAAATAATATTTAGTATTTCAGTACTTGCACATGTCCTTAAAAGACTCAATTTCCTTTGATAAATGCAATTGGTTTTGCTTGGATAAAATCGTGGTGCCTTTACAGGACTGTTTTTTTTTTTTTTTTTATACACATTGGCCAGTTACAGTGTTAAACAGGAATGTAACATAATGCAGGCAGAGGAGAAACATACTCACATAAAAAGGCAATTTTAACAGTCAATTTAATGAATAATTGACAGTATTTTCTCTGCACACTTCACAAATGGTAAGGCAGGCTTGATTAAATTACCTTTAGCCAGTAATATATTATACTTTACTCCAAGACAAGTAGACCAGTTTTACTGGGATACTTACTATGAAGGAGATTAAAGGTTTATTTACATGGAAAACAATCTTTTTTTACATGATATATAAAATGGAGTAGTTACACACTGCAGCCATTTTATAATATTTAAGCTCAATGAAATGAATCTTAAAAGCTATTCTATTTTACCAGCCGTGGAATAAGCAGACAGAACACAAACTGCTTTATTAAGCTACAAGCCCATTTTCATTACGGAAAGTAACTACCTGCTTGAGAAAACAATTTTTGATAACCATCTTCTAACCATGATCAGCACTTCACAGTAGAGGGGTGAACTTCCACAAACGTTGTCTTCCATGAAAAAGTCCATTTAAGAAGTTTCCACGCTGCCAACCCTCTTTACTGCAGTTCACTCCTTCCTCAGTTAATGCCAATATAAATATTTTTTTGGACCCCACTAGAAACTGCATCACTCAAATGAACACACTTCCAAGAAAGAAGCCTCCAAATGCTGAACACCAAGCAGTTTTTCCACTGATCCAGTATTTAGCCGGCCTGTACACAGTTGCACTGGCACAAAGAGAGACACTGAACTGGAGCACAGAAAGGGAACAAATGGCTGGAAGCGCACAAGAATTTCTTAAACCGTCTCGGTGAAAAAAGTAAACTAGTAACTGGCATTTGCTGCGAGAACCGCCATGAACACCAATTTCATGATGTTTAGATAGTCAGCAATGCCAGTGCAATGGCACAAATAATAATTTAAGAAAGCAGTAATGCTTACAGGCACATTATTAGATTATCCGTTGGAATTCAATTCCAAGAAGGAGGAAATGTTTTAAAAGACATGAAGTTTACTAAAAATAGTGCATTTTCTTTACCATTGTGTTAGCTTCAAGAGAAAGATGGAGAGAGATAAAAAAAAAAAACCCATAATTCTTTCTGCCTCTCACCTCTAACTCCTGGTCTTGTCTTGGGGAAGCTACTTAGAGGGCTGCCCCCCCCTCCCTGCTCCCAGTAACCTCAAGAGGCTCAGCACCCTCCCACTATGAGACCCAAGGGGACACCTGCTCACCTGCTGTGGGAAATTATGAAAACAGTCACGCAGAAAGCAGCAGACGCAGCTGTAAGTTCCTAATTCTGGTCTGAATTAGGCTGTGAAAGACAGACCGCTGAAACTGTACTGGCAGCTCAGGTGGACTGCTGCATGACACTTCTCCTCACTGTCTGTCTGTGTAACTAGGAGGAAAACTGTTAAAGCCAAGTGAAACTGGTCTCCACAACAACAGTCTCAAGAGACATAATTTATAATCTTTTCCCATTACTAACTCAAACATATAATAAAGAAACTATGCTAAAATTTATTTTTCAAACTAAAAATTCCAACTAAAGCAGAACTGTACATACTTTACAGTTTGGTTGTAGTCAGAAAATTAAACTACGTTTCAGAAAGTGTTTTTCCTAAAGCTCTTTTCCTCTCATAACGATAAGAGAACTGATGACAGGAGACAACCAAGTTGTTTCTGAGTGAGCAGTCCTTCTGCTTTGAGAGTACCAGTCACATCCTACAGCATCACTAATGTTATATTCAATTACTATTCAATAAAATACTAGTTCTAACACTTTATTACTTTACATTCATATTATAGCCAAGACTGACACTTTCTTATTCCAAAGCTGAGAACTATGCCACTACCACAGCAGCTAGAAACATTTCACCAGAAAGATGACTCAGTTTTTCCAACACTGTGAATAATTAGGCTAAATATGGTAAGAAGTGAGGGTACAGCAGCCGCTTTTTTTTTTCTCTTCAGAAATGTATCAGAGAGTTTTATTAGTGTAAAGTAGATTTTATATTTGGTCAATGCAAGGAAAAACTGTCATTAAAAATTCTGGAGCAGAGCTTCATTTTCTAAAATTATTCAGTATATGTACAAATAGATACCAGGCATCCTCTTAAGAAAAAAAAAAATAAAACCACTATTTCCTATTTTGAGTACTTAGAGTACACAGAACCAATAATAAAATTCAAGTGATTTTTTTTTTTTACCTAACATCAAATCTCTTCTAAATTAAACAATTAACAATGCTGGAATAAATTAATATTTGAGAAGGATTTCCC
>NW_009647949.1:116367-136111 GCF_000708025.1 Charadrius vociferus | reverse complement strand
AAGATACATTTTTCTTAATGTTTAAAAAAAAAAAAGCGTGCATGTATTTACCCTAGCAACCTTCTCTTAGATCTCTTAAGAGAAGAGACTTTTCCAAAATTGCAGCTACAAAATAAGTTTATTTAGCTTTTAATCTTTATTCCTCTACTAAACATAAACCAGGTCACGATTCTGGACCCCTCTGCCTGCCTGTTCATCATCATCATCATCATCATCTGACTGCTGTTCTGAGTTTTGGGAACTACTGTAGTCATACTCAATGGGCTTTGGATTGTTGTACGGGTAGCCATTGTCATCAAAAAACCTTCGGAAGGTGAACTCATAAAAAGCATGTTCAGGATGTTTTCCATTTTTGTACCACCCGTTAAGTGTATCATTTCTGTTCCCTTCCTTATCATCATCACTCCACAATTTATCTGGATCAACTGGATCAAAGTTTGATGTGTCCGTAGGATGTGCAATTTTGGGAATGTAGAAAGCGGACTGCCGCCGTAGATCGCTTGAAAAATCAATTGTTTTAAAAAATGGATGAGCTTTTATTTCATCTGCACCATTTTTGCCTAAACGGTCTTCTGGCCCTCGGCAGAGTTTAATAATAAGGTCGGAGGCCTCTGGAGTCAATTTAGCTTGAGGTGGAATATGAAGTGCGGTTTGCCAGTTGATAACCTTTAAAGCAAAAAGAGATGTTATTTTATTTACAATTTCATAAAAAGGAAAAACGGCAGTGAATATTAAAACAACAAAACAAACAAAAAACCCTAACAGCCACAAAGCAATCATTCAACACGTGTTTTCACAATAAAGAGGGGAAAACGTGAAGCTGCTCTTTCATAAACACAAGGAATACTTTGTCTGGAAATCTGGCAAAATACAGGTGAAGTTTATTCACATTCCAGATCTAAACTAGAGTCTGGCACTGAATAACCCTGCTATAAACCAACAAAGACACCATAAAAACCAGTGCCTGAAAACTGTTTACAATATTAGAAAGAGGGTAGGGCAAATAAATTTTGATTTATTTGATGCACTGGAAAGAGTAACAGATCTGAAGTTAAAAACATCAATACTGCACTACATTTGAGCCAACCAGTATCTTGCAGGCTGAATGCAGTTTTTGCAAAAATGACATGTGCCATTGATTGCCCCGATGGTTTCCCTGAAACAGCTGGGGCTCAGGAAGAAAGGGACCAGTGGCTCTGAGCTGCCAGTAACCCTGAGCAGCCACAGTCACCTGCTGCACCTCCACCTTTGCGTGCTGAGCACCTACAGACACATCACCAAAGGAAATCCTCTGCAGGTCAGTGGGCATGGAAACCAAGCAGTGGGAAAAGAACACCCAAATACTGGAAGAGGGGAAGAAAAGACAGTAGAAATAATAACCAGACAGGTGCAGGAAGTGAAAGGGAACAGCTGAGATCTGAAGTGTGATTTCTAGTTGGCATGTTTACTGTATGACCAGATTAAATGTATGAACATGATCCTTGAAATCCCCTTACAATTTAAGTGCACTGCCACAGTAATGTAAAATTTAAAATCTTGTTAGTTTATAACATGCCTGGATAGAGCAGTACTCTCAAAAATCACCTTCAATTCCATTACAAATTAGAAAGACTATGTATAGTTCATGCCTGCTTTTTCAGACTGTTAATACGAGACTTTTAAAGTTACCTTCATTTGTGTTTCCAGTGGTGTTTGTGCCAGGAACGGAGGCTGTCCCACTAACATTTCAAAGAGAATTACTCCAACGCTCCACCAGTCACACAACTGTGTGTAACCTGAAATGACGCATAAATTTTAATCTTGTATTTCTAAGAATAAAAAAGGTTCACAAGAAAATTCTATTCAATATTCGTTTAAGAGTTCCATATTAACAACCATTTATTTTTTGTCAAAATATTATATACTTGGGAAAAGTGGCAGTGTAAGAAAGGTGAAGCAAACTACCCGAGTATCAGTTACTTTGCAGCGAGATTACAATACAAGAATGCATCACCTGTTCGTAACAATACTTCTGGCGCAATATAATTGGGTGTGCCGACAAGAGAATGGGCCAGACAGCGCTGATGCTGACGTGCAGCCCTGCGTTCAAGTGGCTTCAGTCGATCTCCACATCTGCAATTTGCTGGGTCACCCCATTCATTGCTGAAATCCATACTGTCTTGACGTGCATGATCACCTATAATTGAGCAAGAAAGATGCCAAAATTGAGGACAATTGCTGTAGTTCTTAACTAGTACAAAACTTTATCTGTTAACATTTCTTGTTGTAAGACACATTCTGTTTCAATTTCAACACTCAACTGGAGAGCTAAAAAGGCCATCAACATCAGGATTTTGACTTTTTGCTTATGATGTAAAATACCAACTTTTGAGGACTTTTTTTTTAAAGTTAATTTTTGACATAACTATGAGAAAGTATCAAGTTTGACCTTTTCTCAGTTTTTCCTTAACATAACCACATTGGGGATACAGGGTGTATATTGTTCTCACTCTTATATAAATAGAAAAAAACCCAATATTTAAAGCATCAAAAAATAAGATCAGATTTTAAATCTTCAACTTCTCTCCGGAGACCGTATAACAGTCTGGCCTAAGTTACATGATATTTTCATAAAAACAAGTCAAAAGTAATTTAAAAGTTGGTTTTGAAGGTATGTTTTTATTTTTGAAAATTAAAGATATGTCGTTACAAAATCAGTATTTTATCACTCACAACTGTGATTTTTTTTTAATCTTTTTCTTAACAGTTGTTTTAAGTAATCAAGTAGGATTTTTAAAAGCCTACTTAAATATTTCTCAGAAATCAAAAGGTTACACTAAAAGGAAGTACATGAGACACTTAGAACAAGGTTTTCAAGAAAAACCAAATTTAAAACATCAGTCCTATCTTCAAAACAGAATTAGGACTGTTGTCGATGCAATTATCTTGCTATCACTGTGATTTTCTCTCTCCAAATTTCAGAAGCCACTAATGGGACACACAACAGCAGCACAGCTCATTCCTTCTCTCTTAAGGAACCAATGCTCACACTTACAAACTTTAACTAAACGTTGCTTTTTATAATTTGAGCGATGTGCAGGCATATCGTTAGATACATTATTGTTCAGAAAGGAAGCAGCACAGTCATCTTTCTACTCATTTATTATTTAATTCCTTGCAAGAAATGACACATCAACAAAATAACAAAGAAACCTGTTATATTTCGCTTACCACTCTGGTAGTATTTTGAATCGTGGGTCCATCGAAAACCTGTACAGAGCCCGAAGTCAGTCAATTTAATATGACCATCACGGTCTATCAAGATATTATCAGGTTTAATATCTCTGTGGATGAAGCCCATTTTATGAACACTTTCAACTGCGCAGGTCAGTTCTGCTGTGTAGAACCGTGCCAGATTTTCTGGAAAGACACCCATTCTAATTAGAAGACTCATCATATCACCTCCTGGAATGTAGTCCATTACAAAGTACAAATTGTCCTTATCTTGGAATGAATAGTACAGGCGAACCACCCACTCATTATCAGCTTCTGCAAGGATATCCCGCTCAGCTTTAACATGAGCAACTTGATTTCTAAGCAATACATCTTTTTTTCTCAGAGTTTTTGTTGCATATAAAGCATTAGTATCCACTTTTCTTGCTAGGCAAACTTCTCCAAATGCACCAACTCCCAGAGTTTTAATTTTTACAAACATCGACTTGTCCATTTTAGCTCTTCTTAGCCGAATATAATTTGACTCTTTCTGGCACAACATTTTCCTCATTTGATCTCGGGCTTCCGGTGACAATCCAACCTGTGCAGCAAACAGAATTAAATCTGAAGAGTGAACAGTACTCTTAATTTTTTGTGATCTTATAATTACAAGGCTAAGACAAAGCAAACCAAATACTTATATTTTTTTTTTTTTTTTTTTTGTTAAGTTTACACATTAGGACTCTATGAAAACATGTAGGAGTGATACAAAACAAAATGTGATCACTTTCAACAACAAAATGCATGAGCTGCCATGCAGCAGAAGGTTCTTGAGAAGGGAGTATGTTCTCAAGGACAGAAAGGGTAATTTACAAGCTACTGATAAAACCCACTGCAAATAATACTTATCTGAGGAACAGTGTGCATCAACTGCCTTCCTGATTCTCTTTGCATAGCTAAAGGAAGCCAAGATGTGCCTAGGAGCAGTAAGTCGCTGAGGGCTAAACTAAGAAGCTGCAGTGGGAAAGGCTTCCACTCTCTAGATGAGCTAGAGCAGAAAGTCACTACACTTCCTGACCGTGACAGTGGAATTTCAGTTGCAGAAGGGGCTACGCGACTCTCACGCTTCCCTGTGTAGCTACACAAACCAGATCCACACGGCACTGCTTCCTACTGTCCACCCACACCAAGGACCTGCCTCTGCCGCAAGCCAAGACCTGATCTTCCCTCTTACAACATAACCCACCTCTTTCTAACAGCACTTCAGTCACACTCTCTCTACCACTCTCCACTCTACATACCAACAAGTTGAGCACAGCAATTTCGTTGAAGTGGCTCACTCCTGCCCACAGTATCAGGTCTTGGCTCCCGTCTGTGTACATATCCCTATCTTGAATGAACATCCCTGGTGTTCTGGATAGCACCACTAGCATTCTGACAGCTGAAACACTCACAGGCCACACATACCTCATCACCTACAGTGTGGAAACCCTTATCTACAAGAACCACACTGACCATTCTCGTAGTATTCCAACCTGGGTTTCTTCTTGAGTATTTTTGTTGGCTTCATTTGTTCGCTTTAAAGCGTTATTCAATTCCAGTGCCATCTTTCTTGGTAAGTTTCAGGCGCTGGAATCAGAATAGCCCTTCTTTTTGGTTTTAATGTGAGCAGAATCTTTCTTTAATTTTTTTTTTTTTTTTTTTTTACATTCTTTTCTCTGTGACACTGCCCCCACATAGCTTTATGTTCCCTCCTTCTTTTGCTTTCTGTCATCATTTTCAAAATCTTGTATGTTCCATTTTTCATAGCATCTCAATTATTTTATCTGCCTACCTGGCTGGCAATCACCACTCTACAGCAATGATTTCCAAGTTCAACCTACAGTATATTTCCTTATTTTTTTTCCCCTAGATGTTCTGATGGTAAAATTGAACATAGCCAAACTGAATCCCTGCAAACATCACAACCGTTACTCAAGCACTATTCTAGAAGTTTTCAATTTCTTATTGTTACATTTTATCGATTCTTCATACCAAATCTTGCTGCTTCCATCTCCTTAGTGTTTCAAATGTTTAAGATACTGTCCGCATAACAGTACTCAGGACCATCATCAGGATTAGGTATCGACTAGTCTAGGCCTGTATAAACTGCGTGTCAATAGATGATTTCTACTTTGCCTAACTTACAACATAATTTGAAACAAAATGTAACAGATGTGACTGAGAAAAAGGGTGAGATAAAAGATTAATTAAATATCAACCAACATCTTAAAAATGTTTTCAGGATAGTATATGTCACCTATTAAAGAAAATACTGTTAGAACACAGAAAATTTCTTCTTACAGGCATCATAACAAAAAGGAGATGCAATTAGGAAAATGCATACAAAACGCTCGTCTACTCAAACAAACTTCACAAGGAATATAAATTCAGTAAGATTTAAATGGGGAACGCTGTCTCAAATTTGAGACAAAATTTTTTGTCTATATCAGACAGACAGTAGCCAGGAATGGGTAACAGTAGTTTCAAGACTGGATGTGGGAAACAGGTTCAACTCCCTACCCTGAATCAAGAAAACTGTATTTCTCAACACATTACTGCAGGAAAACCCAGGCACTGTCTTCTAGGACAAAAATATCTGATTTTTTTCTGTGAATGAACATGCTTAAGGCACATTCAATGCAGAAGGACGGATTTTTGAAGACTTACAAATGTCAAGACGACATTTGAAGACCTGATTACCGTAAGTAATGAGCTAGTTTCCCTTTCTCCTTCTCATGAAGACCCAAAATATACTTAATTATTGTGAGATTCTGCTCCTATAGCCTTATGAAAAAGGAGAGGTCTGCTGCAGCATGCACCCCATTTTCTACCCTTTAGCCTGTAAATACACATCCTAGCTTTAAATTTAGCATAAATATTGTAAATTGCGTTTCATATAATAAAAGACATTTAATAGGGTCCTTCAAACGCACAAGAAAAATACCAAGAAAAGTTGTATCAGTGCTTTCATACAAGTAATACTTATGCTTGCGACACTATGGAACACAACACAGTAGGAAGGGAAAGTGAAGTTTGCAATCAACATTAATCTTACATTTAAGCACTCAAAAATAGTCAAAATAAATTCATGCTTAATTTTGATGCAGGATTGCATGCAAAACCCTCTAAAAAAATGGATCATGCTATTCTTAATAAATACTGTTGCTCCAAAATCTTACTTGTCTACACAGGGATGGAGGCTACAGAGTTCAGGAAAGCTTCCCACACCTTAACAGTTTAAATCAGCTGTTAGTGGAAGTGAAAAGGAAAGAGAGAAGACTAAGAATAAAGATCTAGAAAGAGTTCCAGGAAGAAATCTTGCTAACATTCACATATTTGTGACTAAGCAAACACTTACAATACACTACAGCTTACAGTAAGAATTTTCAGAGAGTAAGAAAATACGGATTTAAAATACAGCACTTCAAGAAAGTGGCATAAGCCAGATACATTCTTTCATACAATAAATTAAGAGGTACATCATACTTATATATATTTCTTAATAATTGTAGTTGAAAGTTTGACATAAGTCATACGTCTTGAATTTCCACCTCTGCAAATCTTAATTTCACTGCTTCTCACTATTTTCTTTTTTGAAATGGCATATGTATACATCAGCTCCAGTTTTTACCCGTTTGATTTGGTTTAGTATAACACTGAAATCCCAGAAATATACCACTGTCTTCATGTAGCCACAAAGAAGCTGATTTTACATGTTTTTGTTGATATCCGTTTCTTTATTATCCCATTCAGTTACCCCTTGTTTAAACAGATATCCTTACAGCCTGGATTATAAAATACTTGGGCAAAAGGCACCATGTCTCTCATTCTAAAAATGCATATTTTAAATATTGAATTTTTTTTTTTTTTAATGTGAACTGAAAAACCCTATCACTACTGGAAACAAACTGCAGAACGCGAAAGATATTGCTGTTTGGGTGACTATACAAACACACTAACCAGCCTACCACTTCTCCCTGCTTTGCTACTTGTATCTGCAGTGTTTATTTTAAAAAACTAAAAATGTTTTTTAAAATAATTAAAATATTGCATATTACTCAGTCAAAAATCAGGATTAAATAGAACCCATAACAAAAAGCTAAGAGCCATGTAGTTAAATCTTAGTTCATGCAACAATGATTTTGATTCTGCTGCCCCATCATACATAAGCCACATGAACTACGTTTAGACACGCAAAAATCTTACTAAAAAATTAATTTCTAAGACGACAATGAAGTATGTAAACAAAGCAATGCAGAATTTGCCACATCTCAAACACAAAAACTAAAAATAGACTTCAATACTACAATATACCACAATGTTCTGTTTACCTGTACTATTTAAACATTGTACAATTAAGACGTATTTCTTAAAATTAATACAGCAACAGTTCTAGTTATAGATTTAGAAAGAAGAGTTTACCCGCATCATTTCATTCTCTAGTTGTTTCTTCCGATGTAAACGCTGCTGATGTGACTTGAGTATATTCTCCACGTGCTGCTCCATGAAAAATTTAAAGGCCTGAGGGGAATAGCTTTGAATGCGAGACTCTCTTCTTTCTTCATCTTTCTTGTTTTTTCTAACAGGAACAGGTGATGTTGTAATTTGTTTCTTTTCTTTATCTGTTGCATCAACACATTCATAATTCTTTTCATTCTCATCCTCCTTGGACAAAATAGGTGGTTCCTCCTTGTTGAGCTTGGGCCCTGGCTCATACAGATTGACAGAGGGATTCTGGTGTAACAAGTGTTTTGGGTAAGGTGGTGGGGGACCCTGGTAATTTGGAGCCTCTGCAACAGGAGACATAACTGCCATATTAGTAGATGGACTCTCAGAAAAGGGAATGGTCTGAACAGTTTGCACTGGTTGTGGCATCCAGGAAGGGTGAGTGGGTGCTAAGGCAGTCTGTAGCTCTGGTTTTAACACACGCATACTTTTTACCGGTTGCTGAATGGGAGCTGGCGTTATAGCTGTTACTGTTGTAGCTGAAGGCTGAGAACTGCTAGAGTGACTCTGCCTGTTTCCATGGTGGTTGTTGAAAGAATTTGACCGTACGGGAACGTTGGGTTGCCATGTAGGCATGTCATGCCCATTGCCAGGTGATGACTGAGACTGCACAGAGGAGGGCTGTGACCAGGACGCAGGTATTCCAGCTACGTTTGTATTATAAAGTTCCATGTTGTGACTATTTCTATTTGGCACCATCATTGCTTGAGGAAGATTCCCATTGGTGTATGCTGAAGGAGGAGCAGATCCTCCTGCCTGCATCTGTAGTGCTGTGGGACTTTGCCTGTTAGTTGGATTCATGGGGTACGGGGGTGGCTGGCGACTCACTGAGTTCCCAGACACCATGTTCTGGTGAACTATGAATTCTGTCTGACAATTGCCATTTTGCATTCCAGCTCTTCCTGAGGGAAAGCTAAATTTGCTGTTGGCAGAACTCTGCATGATTATTGGTTGCCTGCCAATGGGGACTGCGCTCATGCCTCTCTGACCCTGCGTGGAAGAATTTATGGGTGGAGGATTCATAGGTGGAGGTGGATAACCATCCTGCCACGCTCCTGGTGGCACTGGAGAAATACGGGAGATCACATATTCCATGTTTCCAGAGTAACGCTTTGTTTGAGAGTTTGGTTCCCAGGAAGGAGGTGGAGGAGTAGTTCCCCTTGGAGGGGGTGTCTGTCCTCGAGGAGGTGGAGGAGGAGGAGTGACACTCCTTATCTGTGGTAGAGGCGGGGGATTCACTCTTTGTCCGTTGCCAGGATGAGCCTGAGCAAATGCTGCAATGCCAGATCCAGATAACGGCCTTCCTACATCAGGCTGAGAGCTGGGACTTTCTGAGCGATAAACTACACCATCTCCCAGGGAAGGGCCATGCCGCTGGGGAACCAAGGACTCCTTAGAACCCTTCCAGCTCTGCTTGCGGTTAACTGACTGCTGTACAGTCCCTGCTTTTACAAGAAGAACACATAATATTTATATTATTAGAAATTATTTCTATTTACTGCTTCAAATATCTTATTCTTCTGCATTAATTACTACAAAAATAGGACAGGAATTCTCCAAGAAAGCACGATCCACTGTACTTCACCTTAAAAATTTCTCTCTATCTAGTAATACACGGCATGCTATGGCAACATGCTGAGTACACAGTATAAGAGGAAAAAAAAATGCAATGAAACTACAGTATCACAATTTTTAGAAATCACTTTTCTGAAGATGCATTTTGTGTCAATTACAGATGCACTCTATTAATTAAAAAATGGTAATATGCAGAATTATTAGGCACATTACGTATTTTTAATCACACATACAAGCAACTCTCAGAAGATATGTTCAGTACAAACACAAAATAGCAATAGCATGGAAAAATACGTTTAGTCATGTTGCCATTCCTTCCAGTTTAACACTGTAAGAACACTAAGTGTTTTAAAACTAAAACTCAACTGAATGCTGTAAAACCAAACAGGCCACTTACACCCTTGTATGCATACAGCTCATCCAACCTTGTTCTATTCCTTGCATGCGACATTTAAGTACTTCAATTTTAAAAGTTATGTATTTATAAGTGTCATATAGAAGCAAGAATTAAAACTGTATGAAAGCAAAACTTGAGAGCCAAACTCTACAATATATTTACTGCATAGATGTTATTTTCCATCATATAAACAAAATAACATGCAAGGAACCGACAGTACATGCAGTCTTATTGTGCTTTTTACAGTGTAATTACTGAGATACTTGTAAATACATACAGTACTGTAACTGCTGAAAGTCACTGTATCTTCAGTAAAAGAATGTGCTAATTACTATATCTTTGCAAGTAACAATGAAAGTCATGGCTAAATGGTGGCATTTAGCTAGCAGCTTCACACAAGCACCAAGCCTGCTTCAGAGACTAAACGAAAATAATGCTGTACATTGCTACTCGACTACTGATTTTTCCTTACACCTATATGGTCAGTTTAAAATGTAACTTTGCAGTGCTAACAGCTCAGCACTCAGCTTTGGTCAAATAAAAGTTCAGTACTTCCGCTGCATTTGAAAGTTACCATTTGTTTAGGTGTATGCTACTAAAATGTGTTAAAAAAAGAAAAGCATCAGGATGTATTAAAAATGTACTTGTACGTGTTAAGCGACCACTAATAGCAAGTGTCAAAATTCTGACTCTGTTGCTACTAAAGCTATAGTCTGTCCCCCAAAATCTATAAAAACCATGAAGTCTGCCTTAAAAACTGTATAAACAAAATCTGGCACCAAGTGAAAAATTAAGCAGAGAGAGGGATCTTGAAACAGGACATCCTAAAATACAAATATTGCAGCCATGTGGTATATAAATATATATACACACATAGCTATAATATATACACACACACAAAAATACACATTCATAGTGCTGCTGTGTGGGAGAGTATGTGAAGAGAGAGACAAAAAATTAAATAAGAATTCAGTGCTCACTGCTGACTTCTAAATGGCATGCAACACTGAGAACAAAATATAGGCATCACACACCAATGAGGGACAAAAAATACTAAAATAAGATCTGAGTGCCATTCCTTGTATAAAACACTTACATACAATAATAAACCCATGCAGTTATAAAAAGAAACATTTAAGAAATTCATGTCAAATGCACCTTCATCTCTCAGTAGAATTACATTATATACTTTACATGTTCTCTTTAAAAGAAAAAAAAAAGAAAACACACCACTGTATCTCAACATCCCCTCTGTTCCATTCTGAGCACATGAAGGAGGAATTTGCTATTTTATATTTTTCACCTATAAGAACATACTCAGTGAGTTACTGAGTTACATTGGACACACCTACCTGGTGGTTTCATACCTGCGTTTACAGGTCTTGCTGCTGCTGCAACCATCTGTTCCCGACGAGGATCCTGGTAGCTCATTTTACTTATAAATTCGATGGCAGCTTCTATACTACGGTTGTTAGTTTGTCTAAGAGCCTGTATAACCATATCCTAAAGAGAAAATTATATATAATTTACAAGAAAATGGCAAAAATATCAAAAATCATGGTTATTTCACCAAATGCCCTCCAGTAATTTTACTGAAGTATGTAACTGATTTCTGTCAATTGATTTAAAACGAATTTTAAAAATGTTTCCTCCAAGCAAATCCTCCAAAACACTAATACCGTCTGGATCTTCAGGAAAAAAAGTTAACTTGTTGAAGCACTGTAGTTTGGTGTAAATTGCATCATCCTGCTATTCATACAAACAGTTTGCTTATATAAGCATTTATTACCAATACACACTACCCAGGTAACAGGTAGTTACATGATGACCAGAAGTCCCTTCCAACCCAAGTTATTCTACGAATGGTACCCCAGTGTGAACGGTACCCCAGAACTTTGGGTTTTGCTCATTTTCCTTTCAACTCAGCAAGACTTTTTGTCAACAACTATCAATTAGTTTCTCCCTAAGAATTCTTCCTGATGAAGACAACATTATTGGCAGAAATTCTATTATTTTTGTGGTAGATTTAGTCTCTGTATCCTTAGAGATCCAAACACAAGTTTTGATCTGATGGCCAATCCCAGCTTTGACAAAGGAAATCGTATTATGGACCAGTGTTTCTTCTGCTGGCTTGAATGAGATCAAGGTGAAGCAACAGAGGCAGAATTCCAGAGATGGTTAAAAGTCAGGCACTGCTCTCCCAGTTATATTGAACAGGATTTGTGCAGCTGATTCAACAAGTTTGAAACAAATCCGCAGCACTAACTCCCTATAATTAAGCATGCTGTCTTTAGTGATTGGTTATGGCCATACTTTGCCATATCGAAGCAACCATTTCGGTTCACATTATGTTTGAACAGATTATCTATATATGACAGCATTCACCTCCTACCAAAATCAATGGTACATCAAAGAGGGCTCAGAAGGGAAGTAGTCAATATCACTTTCAAATTCAAACCCCCATTTATAATTTCAGCATGCTTGTATACATTTTTAACACTACAAGCATACAAAATTACATATAGCCTTCAAAAACAATAATTAAATTCAGCAAGGAAAGCAGAAACTTAAAAAAGGATTTAAAAATAAAATATATATAATAAGGTTGTCACAATCTTTACAGACCAGCTGACATTGTTGGAAAAAGCAGATATGACTTTTGATCTCACAGCCCCTTCAAAAGACAGTTGTCTGCAACACTTCTACTACTATAGACAAGACTGATCTGTTGCAAAGTACATTCTCAGCACCAGTATGCTATTTGATCATTGTGCAAACAGAAGGTTAAGTTGTCCAGAGCATTTGATTTTCAATTTTAATATACTTTTATAGGACCACAGGATGCATTTCTACCTATCAACTTTTATTTTCTTCTTAATCAGCTTCAAAACCAGATTTACTGTCTTTTTAGGCAAGTAATTCTACAATATAGAAACCTAAATCTACAAGTACATATCACCAAGCCATGAAGACGCACAGAATCTCAAAGTACAGAACCAGCATTAAATTTAGTTCCCTCTGAACTAATGAGAGGACCCGAGTAAGAGCCAAAGGATCTCCCTCCCCTCTAGCTGAAGAACAAAAAACTTGGTCACCAATGCGACATTAAGTATACAATGTCTTGAAGAGTATCAGCTTACACAGAACATATGAGGACTGAACTTGAATCTTAATAAGCAAGACAGATCTCCTATAAGCTATTCAGGATATTTAAAACACACAAACAAACACAAAGAACTGCATTCTACCATAATTACTGTATATATATATATATTACTATCTATATATACACACACACTATATATATACCTGATACTGATAGATATCTATATGTTCAGCTTTAACCCTGATACTACCTACTACTTGGGGGGTGTGGGGAATAACCAGAACATTTGTGACATTCAATATATTATTAAAAAAAAAAAAGATGAAAAAAGTACAAAAAAAATTCATTGTTTCCAATCTTCAAGTGGTGATTGAGTCACAAACAGGCAACTCCACAATATGGCAAACAGACAAATCTGTATTGCTCTTTTAAATCCATTGTCAACACCTTAATGAAATCTCATTAAAAGCTGAGATCAGGAAACACTGCTTATATAGACAGGTCCAAATCAGAGCAAATTAAAACAAAAATGGACTTGGTACCTAGCAGTTATAGTTATCCTCTACTACAGACATAGTAGGTAGGTTAGTCTCTACAGAAAGCCAGTAAAGCACCCGAGATCATGAAATTAAGAAGTTCTTCACATGATCTACTAAATCACAAACATGCCTAATGGAAGTCAGAAACAGCCCAGACCAGACGTTTACAGCTGACCAGCATACCCCAGCTATGATCCAGCCCATAAAACAATCCCAGCTCAAAATACATTCTCATTCCTACTTGCTGTCTCGAATACCCCCCACCCAGAAAAATGCTTTCCTACTTCAGCTGTATTTGTTCCTGATGGTGTTCACAGGCCAAAGCCATAGACTATTGTGGCAACACAGCTGTGGCTTAACACATGGCAGAAATGGCTTACTCTGGCACTCTGCCTGAAAAAAGCTCCACGTAATCAGAAGCGTCCTGGGAATTCTCAGTTGTACCCAAGAACAAAAGGTAGGAGCAAAAGGTTTCAAGATACAAAGGATACAACGAAAATGCCAATTCAAGATACCTTTTTAGTTTACTACCCAGCCATATACTATTATTCAGTTTGCAAAAACGACTGCAGGTTCAATCTGTAAAAATGGATCCGAGAACTGATCTACTTTAAAAAAAAAAAAAAAGGCAAACCCACAAAAAATTGAACCTCAGCAACAAACCACAGAGCAGGAGGAAATTATTATAAAATTGTTTATCATTATAAAATCCTTCCATCAGCACCTGACACTGGGACATTGTTGAGGAAAAGCCAGTTGATAGTTTTGGAGAAGCTCACTCTTGGGTAGAGGGGAGCTTCTGTAAATACCGAAGCATTACTTCTCTCTGTAAATACTGAAGCATCACAGCCAGCAGAACTCGCGAGCTGGTCACTACTGCAAGCAGTGCACTCCTGCAAAGGCAATCGCTGCTGTGGTGCTGTGCCTTTTTCCTCTGGAAAGATGAGTGGTTTGCTAGTTTGTGAGGGTTTTTTTGTGTTTGTTTGGTTTTTTTAAAAAAAACTCTGTAAACCTGAGTACAAAAGCAGAAGGCCTGAGAAGAGGTATAATTTACTTTGATGTGCAAGTCCCAGTAAAAGCACAAGAACTATAAGTGTATTCATTTTTTATTCCTGGAAAACACATTTCAGACTCCTTTCAATTATTAACATGAATAAATGGAAATAAGTTTCAGTCAATAATTTAAAAAATAAATAAATTGAACAATTATTTAGTTCCCTGTTCTTACAATGAGAACAGCAGAATAATTAATTATGTCCAAGATTTTCAAGACACTTGATATTTTTGTCTTGAGAATATACCGCAGTAAGACACCCTGCAACTGGCTTTGTCAGGTACCTCATTATTTTATCTGTATTTGACAAAGTGCATAAATAAGGATAGCCAAATTTCTATTAGCCAGAGATGTAAAAAGCTCATTCAAATTAATTTCTGAACTATTTGGTACTGCCTTTCAATTTAGAATGGCCATATTTTATCAACACGTTTTAACTGAGCACAATCCAAAATTCTGTTGAGTATCAGAGGCAAAATCCATGCTCTAGAGCACACAGTTCTCCCTGCCTAAAATTACATAATTAAAACAACCTACCCCTACCACATAAGAACAAACTGTACAAGACACTTAAAGAAAAAAAAAAAAACTAAGCCTCTCTAAATCTTTTTATTCATCTTCTTCATTCCCCACTATTACCAGTTTCTTGTCCTAATTAAAAACCTACCAGATTTTGAAGCAGGTATTTTGCTTATCATATACCATTCAAACATACCATGATCAACACCCCCTCCAACAGGCACTAATAGTTTATAGTTAGCAGAACACCAAATCTTGAAAATAAAACATTTCACCTCATCAAAGCCAGCAGCTTGTAAGTCTTGCAGCATTTGTCGATTAACTTCTGATGTTCCTTTGACAGCTGAGGTGGTTTCGTTTGCGAAAGGCAGAAGTGAGTTTCTTATCTCCTGCAAAACTTTATGATATGTTACAAATTTGGGGGGATTTCGGCCTTGTCTAGGATCTTCAGATAACATTTTGCCCATGCCGTGATCAGCTTTAGCAGCATCTGAGGGTTTAGGTAAATTCCTGAGGCTCTCTCGTATTTCCTGTAGCATCTGCTGGCTGCTGCCAGTATAGTTACTGGCAGGAAAAGTCTTAGGCCTCATCTGTCTATAACCTTCTGGCTTCTCACTTCTCTTCATGAAAACATGTATATATGCAGCCTCCACCAAGGACTCGCACACACCAAAATTCAAGGCAGACTGACTGGTAGTTTCAGAACTTGTGAAAGCAGTGGCTCTTCACTGTGAAGCTGTGGTTCCTGTAGTGCTGGAGTTTGTCACAACCCAAAACAGCGATCCTGTTAACAACAACAAAATCCCATTATACATACAGCAGTGAAAAAGCTCACAATTTAGTACTGGTGGCAGTGAAATGTTCACAGGCAGCACTGCTTTCACACTTACTAAAAGCATGCTAAGCAACTTCTTCAGGCAGTCTTTACTCAACCTAAATTACAAATTGTGCTGGGCTCCTAACAGTCCATTAACAAAAAAATGTTTCAGGTGCCTTAAGTCCGAAGAGTCCTGAAGTGCAAAGGATGTGGACAGAGAAAAGACGAACTCAGTGCAGTGGACAAAGCTTTGAAGAGCAGATATGAACCACGTTCTCTCCACCAACACTTTTACAGCTGAAGGTGCTGACTCTACTATCCAGTTAGCTAGGATATCGACCAGCTATCCTAGCTCTTCAACAATTCTGACATCAAGCTCCACAAACAGATGGAAGTGAGAAGTACAAAGTACACCGGTGAGAGTATATAATTACCATGATTTTATCCACTCTGTAGCAGTCACATATGTAAAAAGTAAACACTTTCCTAGCTTATCACATGCAACTTCATGATTTCTTCTACCATCTGCCATTTAATCCTGTTTAAGGGCTCAGTTTTCTAAGGCTGTCACAGTCTCTTAGCTTGAGTCTCCTTGAACCAGTCTATCAATACTTCAGTATTTTTTAAGTTTATTTTACATAAGGGAAGATGAGAGCGGGGGGGAAAGAAAACAAAGAAAATTTAATCAAACTTTTTTACTGTAAAATTGTAAAACTCCTCAAGCATCAAATTCACTGAGAGCATAGCTGTGACATTTGGTAAGGGAAACAGAACTTTCTGCCAAAAACAAATAAATAACATTTGCATTTTGAAGGAGCTGACTCATCAGGGAAAGAACCTTGTGTCTGCAGAGAACTCAGATCTCTGCATTTGTGCTGTGCACTAGTTAGTACTTTAACTTCTGTAACTGGTATGGTAAAGGATATAGCGACTAAAGTGAAACACTGAAGTTACAGAGCATTTGCCTCTTTAGAGTATCATGAAATAAAACTTTAGCAGTCTCTACTGCTCTGCAGAGAAAGATCAGTTACAAAGATAGCACAAAAAAAAAAAATGTGTATTTTAGCACTGTCTGTTCTTCACAGGCAACTAGCAGAATGGTAAATCTCAACTCACACTGTTCCTTTCCTATAATGCAATGTCTAACAGTAGCAATACTGAAATGTTCTTATTTCCTTGTTTCTGTTTTTCAAAGTGTTAAAAATTTGTGTTCCTAGTTTTCTGAAGGATTCTTTTTGAGAATTCAGATGTCTGTAAGCATCTTTTGTCTCTTAAAGAAGTAGGGTGTAGGTAAGTGTTTCTCACATTAGAGATGTATTAACCAGGTGTCTAAGTTTTATCCAGTCTACACAAAAGTCACACTTTCTTCATCCAGGTTTCACTTTTACAATACTTGCACTGTCATAAACCAATTAATGATTCAGTGATCGAGGAAGAACATGACAAGAACTTAATAGGAAAAATAACCCTGTAATACACACGCAAATGATATAAATTAAATACAATGTTTGGCTCGAAGTATTAAGAAATCTAGATTCACCAGAAAGTACAGCAGGAGAGCAATTAAAATGTAATTTAATTTAGCCACTTTCAAAATCTTTTTCAAAACATGCCGTATTTAAGACCACATTGAAAATACTTTGTAAAAAACACTCTTTACAAAGAAAATGGAGTAACTATATTTAGACCATTTTACTGTTTTTGCTATGGATGTTCCTTTTGTTTCCAAGAGACCTGCTTTAAAAACCACACATGTTGGATACCCAAGTGCAAGGATGTATGCTAGTAACACTTGAAAGAATCACCACCTCCAGGAAAAGTGAAACCTCTAGCATAATCCCAAAACATAGGGCAACAAGGCTAAGTATCTTAGAAATTTCGTAATCTAGATTACTTGTTCAAATTCAGTCATAATTAGGAATAATGACTAGTTCACCATTGGCAGGGTAGTCGAGATAAAACAGTTTGTATTGATCTTGTGTCACACATATACCAATGAGAGAAGAGAAAGATGTCCATACACGAGCTATTCCTTTTAAGAAGTTCCAAAGGCCTGGAATTCCAGAGAAAACAGTTGTTTTGCACCTATGTATTTTACCATAATTTAATCTGGTATTTCAATATTCACTTCATGATTACACCATGGGTAGCTGAGATAAACAAAGGTAACACCCCTAAGAGAAATCAAGATTAAATTGACAGCACACAAACCATAAATCAGTATACATAGAGACTATGGGGGGGGGGGGGAGCAACTTTGGGGGGGGGGGGGATCAACTTGTGCCCCCATTTCTTTAGGTGCAAAACTGGGAGAACTGTATTTCTTTCTGAAGTGCTTTGAGAACTTGAACACAAGGGATGCTGTTAGTGTTTCATAGCTATTATTTTGCTGGCAACTGCAGCCTAACAGGATATGGAATAAGCAGTCTTGGAAAATAAAGCTGCACTTTTGCATGAATTTGTAGCAGAAGCAGAGCTTTACCAGTGTAAACCAGCCTGTCCACTTATCTCCCACCACTTACTAGCGCCAGCATAATTGTTTGCAAGGCCACACAGAGTGAATCAAGTTAAGGAACTTACCCAGACAAATAGTTACTTTTTTGGTGGGTTGTTTCTTTTGGCAGCAGTGATGGGTAATAGTAAGATGTGTATGTGAAACTACAGTCTTAATTGCTCAGAAACCCAATTAAATTGGTCCTCCAGTTTAATGAAATACAAGAAAGCAAGTATTATTCTAGTGCACCTTGTTTTACATACGAACCTCAAAATTCAGACCACCTCCTCTTATTTGTATACATTTTAAAGCAAGAAAGTTCTAACTACTCAGTAAGAAACCTATCTCGCTTTTGTACTTCTAACTAGCAAACACTAACTGTATCCAAGGGAACTAGCATCTATTCCCCCTTGCAGTTTTGTGTCATTAGATGTAAATGACAGATCTGTTTGTTAATGCAGCTGTTTCTACTGCTGAAGTTCTTCACCTCCCTAAAGGAGTCATATACAAATAATTTTTCGTTTCTTTTCAAAATATGGGAATAAATTATTTTTCTCCGTAGGTCAAACTGTAAGGAAAAAAAATACTTGTCCTTCTACAGTACTATCATGAAAGACTAGACTTAAAAATACGCATCTGAATGAAAAAACAGAATGGCTGCATGGAACCGTCAATGACTTCCAAGTTTTTCTGGGGAAAAAAAAATACGCAGCTTCATAATAGCTCTGTAACATTTCTCACCTCCAAAAGTTTTGAACACACATTTAAGTACTCATATTTCCAATTAAGTATTGAATACCACATATTAATCTATTTTGGTTCCCTCTATCATATACCTATTCTAATAACTTATTTTATATACTATCACAACACTTAATTGCTAGGGGAAAAAAAAGAAAGACAAACAAAAATTTGGGAAACATAAAATTACGTTTGATGAGGCTTGGTTCAAATCAAGAGAAGGAAGCTGTTCTTCAGAGAACAGGTCATTGAGCCGTAAAGCAGTTTGCCAAAGGATGTGTTTCCAACGCTAAAAGTTTCCTTAGAATGAGGAGAAAACTGGACCCTGAAATTAGCAAATAAGACACAACTACACAGGGCCAGGGCAGACTGAGCTGGAAATGACCAGAGACCAGCTGAACACTGGGAACACTGCGCATTCGCTCCGCTTGTTGCCATTCTTACGCTCTGCTGTCTCCTTTAACGTATTCTTAATTACTCCCGGCGGCAGCAGCAGCTCTTTCGAGCGCAGGGAAGAGAGATCCTTACGGCTACGAGCAGGACAGACACCGAGGACCAAAGGGTAAGCTGCACAGACAGGTACGAGGCAATTCAAACGCCGCTTCAAGGACCACCCGGACCAGGTTTCCAGCGCCGGGATGAACACTGGGCACACGACAGCCACGAGTATCGCGACTCTATCCCACGACACGGGGACACCTGCGCTCCTATCGCCCGGCCAGCCCCAGGCCGTGACCCGAGATCAGTCTTGTGCAGCGCCCG
>NW_009647949.1:106019-115755 GCF_000708025.1 Charadrius vociferus | reverse complement strand
CGGGCTGGGGCAGGGCGGGCGGCTGCTGGCCTGAGCTGGGGGAGGGGAACGAGAAAAAAAAACAAACAGATCCCCCCGCCGCTGCTTTTCCCTTCCGTGGCAGTACCGAGCTCGATGAATAAATACCGAGTTTCTAACGGGGAAGAAGAGTCTTACCGAGCCGCCGTGATCCAGTTACCGCCTGAACGGCGGCGAAGGACTCGTTGCGGACCAACACGTGTAAGTCACCAGGAAGGAGAACCCACCAGTTTCCACTCACAGGTGCATCTCGACCGGTTTTCTGGCAGTGTTGCGTTTCAAACAAACCGGGAAATTAAACTGCCGAGGCTCTGTCCAGCCTCTGGGCCACTCCGTATGTTCCCGTACGGAGGGAGGACAGCCCGGTCCCCAGGCACCATCCATCTCCTCCAGCCGGACACGCAGGTACAGTATTCTTACCTCAACAGATGAAGGCGGCTGTTCTTGCCGATGTGGAAGTACACTCTAAAGCGGTTTTGATGGAAAATGCCATGTAAAAAAAACTCATAACTTAATCTGCTGCTGCCCAAATCCTGAGGTTTCCTTCCATCCTTCAGATTGTGTGCCCAGGATCACTCCAAATCACTTAGGGTCATTTACCTTCCTGCAAAGATGACTACAAGTACACCTACTAACTACTAATTTAGTAAGTCAGACCAGTATTCTTGTGCAAAACTTTTTATTAAAAAGAGAAAGGGTTCTCTGCAGCAAAATGTAGATAAAACACTAATCATGAAATTTAACTTTTCAAAGATTGCAACAGACCCGATTTGAAATTTTGATTGTGACAAAGACTGTGTCTCAAGTTTAGAAAGTCTTATTCTCACACCTTAAAACATAGCCAACACATCTATCAATTATGATCTTAACTATAAACCAAACCACTTTTCTGTTGAGTTACCAGCACATTATCAAGTTTTAACGTGCAGCATCCATGATGAAGCTGTAAATAATCCAAAATACTATTACTAAAATGCTAAGATTCCTACAGAACCTTTCACATTTCGCAGTTTTAGCAGTTTTCCTTTCCAATTCTCATGAACTAACATAAAAAGTTATGTTTCCCAAAATATATAAAAAACCGCAGCTTTAAAAAACCCATCTCTCTCAGGTGACATAAAAAGAATTTCAAAGAATCCCATAGTTTGGCCTTAGAATTAATACTTGAAAAATATCTTTATAGGGCAAAAAAAATAAATTGGGGGTTTACCTTCACTTTGTATGCATGCGTGTATTATGGACATCAGTTTACAGCAAATACCTTGCCCTAGTGACTACCTTCCTGCTTACCAAAACCAAACAGGCACCAGGGAAGAAATGAGAGCGAGCTTCCATGTAAGCTTGTTCGGTTACCCGCCCTGCAGCATCAATAATGAGTGAGAGCTGTCAGAATCTGAAGTACCTTACATTTCTTCTGCAGTACCAGCAGCAAGCTGTAGTCCTCTCCCCCACACGCTGATAACAGACTAATGAGTCATTAAGAATGAATCTGAGATTTCCCAGTAGTTCAAGGTGATCAGTCCTTCTAAGGGATACTAGAGTGGTTTTCATGCAAAAAGTTGTCTGTTCACGTAAATAGCCTCTGCATCAGTACCATATACTAGGCATGGTCCTAAAATATCTAAACTATTCACAGATAAAGTCTGATTTGGAATTAAGTTGGTGATTTCCATGCGGTCTTTGGTGGGATCGTTGCTGAGCCAGGCACTTACTACAGACTGGTTAATGGTGTTGTGGGAAAAATAGGTAGTGCTTCTTCCTCCTGAAAGAAGGGAAGGGAAAAGAGGGAAATAAGTTCCAATTTAGTTTATACATTCTCTGAATTTGGAGAAACATAGTGGGTTTGGGACAGACATAATGGGAATATCATTTCACATTTAAGTCAGTTTTCAGATGTTGTTGTCTCTCTGGTAAATGAAGGAAAAAATAGCTAAAAAAAAAAAAAATAGTAATAATCAAGTACTTTAAGTGATTATAGAAACCTGCTACCAGCTCTGTTCTCAGCTGCATTTCAAACAAATTGGGAAGCGAAATTTAAGAGGCTCATCAGAGCCTCTTAAATATACAGGTCAGTACAGCTATGAAATCATCTCGCTGAACAGTGTAACTATCTACAGGTTTTTCTAGGCAGACACTAAAGCAAGGACAGACCTAAGAACAAAAGTCTGTTTAAACAGTGTCTCGCCATATTTGGGGCATCAGCTTTGCTTTAACAACACTTGTTCCTAACTCTCCCATCTCCCTACTTACTCTGCAGCAAGTGATATACCTGGATTTTTTTTCCCCATATAATATTTTACGTTCACACTGAAGTCTCACACTTTGAGAACTATCATTCAGCATAAAATTAAACAAATGGCTGAAGTAGTGCTAAAGGTTTTATATTCAATATACCAGAAAACATGCAGAGTGCAACTTGAATCAGTTATCCTGTTGTTTCCCTGTATAGAACTGAGCTTTGAATGGCAGCTTTGAGGCCAAAGGCAGCAGGTGACATTTGAAAGCATCCCCACTATTTACAGTCTGAAGTGGTAAGTGGTGACTTTGAAGTGAACACAATGTATCTTTGAAATACTAGATGTGCCCCTTCACACACTGGACAGAGTACAGCATATTAAAAAAAAAAAAAAAAACAAACCACAAAACAGACCACAAAAAAACTCACACAACTGTTAACCTTGTAAGTAATTTTCCTGAAGTGCCTATCAGGGCTTTCTAAGCTAGGAAACCAGCTTTTAATTTTCTTATTAGAATTGTTATTAATTGGGTCATGTGAGAACATTGACTTTAATTATGTTGCCAACTGACAAATTCAGTGCAGACTGACTTTGAACATCCTTACCTTGATGAAGAAAAGACGGTTTCTCAGATATGTCTGTGGAAGTATCCCAGTGCCAAAGAGATCCATCTTCAGAACAGGTGAATAAGTGATCGGGGTTGGAGGGATGGAAGTGAACTTCCCACACTGGAAGTATCAAACCAAAGCCAAATAAAACCACTTCAGAACAAGTATCAAGTACTTTGGTCAGTGCACTTTGGCTAGCATGATGTGGACATGCACCTACAAGAACCCAGGCCTCACCAAAACTTTCCGTTCTTAAGTGCATGTGGGTGGGAGACCCAAAACCCCACCCTTAAGTTATTTACTGCCGTTTTTCCTCCCCTGGGAGAGAAAAGAGAGACTTTATTTTGTTGCATTTTCAGTACTGTGAAAATGTTAAGGGTTAAAATCTTATCTGAGTTTAGGCATTCTGAATACTTTTTCAGGCCATCTTCCGTACTATTAAGTTTAAATCTGCATGCAGCATGCGTTCCTTCCCAGCACACGCATTATTATTTTGTATCTAAATACCACAACTGTGGAAAAGATACCTAAGTCAGTAAAACTTAACATCTCAAGAAATATTTTTACCCCTTAAACATAATCGTGGCATCAAGTCAAGAAATTTTCAGTACAAAATGAATTGCCATCTTGTTCATATAAAAGTTATCAGGGAAGTGAGCTGTTTCAGCATTGTGGAGGCACCATATGGATCTGTACTATCTTCAGCTTCCCCTCCTTCCTTATGTTTGCAAGTTTGGTAGCAACTGCATTCTTACTTTACTATACCTGCATACCATAGCATCAATTTCTATGACTATATATACATACCCTTCTAGAAACATAGTCATTCTGATTAAATACATCTAATGACTCATTAAAGAATTGCTTCCTGAGTTGAGTTTTAGTTTAGAGTTAGCTTTTAGATAAGAACAGTCTCATGTACAGAGAAGGAACAAACTGAAGCCAACTGGATGAAAACACTTTTTTCTTTTTTTTTTCTTTTACAAAAATTAGAAGCTTCTCTGAAACGCCACCTTTTTCTCCTCCTCCCCCCCCATTTCAGATACTTACTTTCTGCTTCATGAGCATTCAGCAGGGACACTGGTATAGTACCCTGCCTGATGTCCCATATACTCAGCATCCCATCCTGGCCCCCCGTGGCCACAATATGCTGCTGATTGGGATGC
Organism: Charadrius vociferus; assembly: GCF_000708025.1. Lineage (NCBI taxonomy): Eukaryota > Metazoa > Chordata > Aves > Charadriiformes > Charadriidae > Charadrius > Charadrius vociferus. The sequence continues at coordinate 111,726 of NW_009647949.1, read as the reverse complement.
CTGTCCACACAGTGCAGTGGAACTCGGTCACCTGTCCTGCAAAGGAGAAGAAAAAAAAACATCCCAAACACAAATTCTTTATTCAATTTCTATTTTCTCCTCCTTAATCCATAGGAGTGTTGACAAACAAGGTAACAGTATCCACTGCAGCTTCAATTCCTGTAGCATCTGGTCACTACAGGCTGAAGCCGCATGACATCTACTGGAAATTAGAGGTATGGCAGTAACATGAAGCTGCAATTGGGTGAGCATCGGGTTCTGTGCCCTATGATATACAAGCATCTACATGGTATCTGACAGCTTTACAGGAGTGAGATAACGTTGCATACAGATAATACTCTAAGTATACCTGCAATAATAAGATGGTTACTCAGAAATTCGGGTTATAATTACAGTTTCAACATTTACTAAGAGTTACAAAGGGAGACTGGGCACTAACAAAACGAGGTACCTCAACCACAGCCTATTAACCGCAATGGGAATTATTCCACAGACAAGAGGATTTGAACGTAGCTCAGCTTGTTTTCTCACAATACCATATAAGGCATAAAATTATCCTTCAAATGCCAGAAACTTTGTATTAGTTCTGGGTTGAGGGTTGGTTTTTGGTTGAGGTTTGCTTTTTTGTTAAAAAAAGAGCAAGCATACAGGTGCAAAAGCCCTTCAAGAGTTAAATCATAAAACAAATCACCTAATAGAATGCTCAGCCACAACAGTAATTCAGCCATTAAGCAGAGTCTCCTTTTGATTATTTAAACACCACAGAAGTTAAAAACTGTCTAAAACAAATCAATCATTTATCATCCCATTGTCAAGAAGGTATCAGGAAAGATTTAAATCAGATTATATAAAGCAGCACATACTTCTCAGTAAATATGTAATAAAAAGGTCTTACAAAGAAAATATTTGAGATGGCTCATTTCTTTGCTGTCTGAAATCCCATATTTTTAACTGTCCAATTGAATTTACTGTCAAGATCTCAGTTGTGCGAAGGAAAGTCACTGCATGGAGTGTACTGCTGTCTGCATTGTCTGCAAGAGAGATGAGGAAAGCATTCAGACGCACCTACAGAATGCTAGTCTATTTATTTACAACAAAGTATCTCTTTTTAGAAAACAGAACACAGCTGTTTAAACATGGTTATAACCTCTCTGCCTTTCTAGGGGCAGAGACAGACCAGTGAAATGTGAAATTTCAAGTGTTGCAAGGGTGCCCTGTGAAAAAGGAGCCCTTGCTTCCTATATCAAACACTACTGAGACAAATCTGTAAGAAGCTATATTTAATTAGCTCCAGTGCTTATAGAACTGTTGATCCATAAGATTTCTTTCTATAATTCCTAAGAAGAGGAATTAATTTAGCCAGGTCCATGGTTTTCATAAAAGTTTTATGTGCTCTGCATCTACTGACACAAGGCAAGCTATAGAGCTTTTCATAATGCAGCTCTTTTGAACACAAGAAATAGTAACTCTGGGTGAGGACACTAAGCCGTTGTATACAGAAGCACTTAATTCACCAACTTTCTGTAGACCTTTTCCAAGAACTGTCAATGTGATATCCATCCCATCCCTAAAGTCAAACCAGAATTATGCTTTCCTTGTTGATCTTAATAACTAAATGGCAAAGCTCCTTTTCAGGTTCTTTTCTCCAGCACTTCTTTTGGTCACAATAATTTACAATGTCAAACACTTCACAGCATTGAGGTGAAACTTTTGAGTCTTTAAGGGAGAATAACATACACACCATACTCTCGTATTTTGATTCTGTTACTATATATATACTTTTCATCTTTATTATGATGCGGTAACATCGTTAAGTCTACTTTCATCTCAAGTGTTTTAAAATTCTTCGTGTAAGTCCATACTGAAAATACAAGTGAAGCTTTTTCTGCATAAGATGCAAACCTTTTCTGATATTGAGACAGACAAGCTACGTTGATGCCTGATTACAGATATGTGAATGAGTTTTCTTTTTTGCCTACGATTTAAATGAAAGCTGAGGGGGAAAAAAAAACACACACCACAAAAGCACCGTTGAAAAGAAATGTTAGATTACTGAATACTGAAGTTCTAAATGACTTAAAATTTTGTGACAGAATAACAGTAAGTGATTTAGCAATGATACATCTTTTGGCTCCAGAGGATTTTTACATCATCTCTAACTTTGGAGATTTTTTCCTATCACAATTGACTACAAAAATATCAACTTTGTATTCTACTCTTAAATCAAACAGTAACAAAGATAGCAAGGTAGTCCTTTACAAATATTTCATGAGGTACAAGAGTTCTATTTTCACATTAAAACACATTGAGGTTTCAGCTCAGCACCTGGGAAATGTCAAGTTGTCATTGAATTGGAAACCAGTACAAAGGATTGCTTACAGCATAGAACTCCATACTGACGAAATTGAAAGCATCTTCCAAGATGTTCTCTCCCCTCTTTCCAACTTTACTGTAAAATAATCTCTAGTTGATGAGTTCGTACTAGTCCCTTCCACATAACTCCAGGCAAGCTTCACTTATGAGGTCATAGGTATGATTGACTTATTTATGGACCATTCCTATTTTAACACTTCCATTCCCATTTCCAAAAGGAAATTTCTCCATTAATTCTTATGTGATTTCTTAAGTGCTTATGCGCCAGGAAATCTCAATGCAGTCTTACTGCAGTGTAACACTGGCTGATGCTACCACTACAAAGCAAGGATTTTTATGTAGTTAGTTTTCTTAGCACTCCCTTGATAGTACAACTTGCTTATAAACAGATTTAATAACATGCAGGATGCATCTGAGCAATTGCCCAGAGAAAAATACAGATTTTTTTGTGGACATCTGCTTCCTGTGAGTCAGCAAAACTTTCTACTTTATTAAACTTATATACAGATATTAACACAGAGTGTCCTGGTACAAGTAAAAATTTTTAAATAATCCTTTTCAACTAGTTAATGTTCTCAGCCCTCAAAGAGGAAATGACTGCGTTTTGTGGGCACGTGCAAATAAAGCTACCCTCCCCCCCCCCCCTTTTTTTTTTTTAAAGCACAGAAAGCTTTCCTGCCTGAATTCTCAAGGAGCTTCAGTAAAGAACTGTATGCAATTAATAGGATTTATCTTGTGTGTGTATATACAGCTATGCACACGTAAGTACCCCCCTCCAGAAATCCCAGAGCACTTCCTTCCTTAATTGGCTTATCAGTGCAAATTCCTTCATCTGTTAGAGGCAAGATTTTGCTTGAGGGGAAATACAGGTGCTGTGTCAAAATGAAGCTTCAAGGAGGAGGTCCCAGCTTAATAATGCCACTATTAAACATGGTGTTACTGTCCTTTAAATTATTTCTGCATTTAAGTTTCATTTCCAACAGATGCTACAAACTCATATTCTATTTCCATGAGACTAACATGATAGTTGAGAATAACCAAGTTTTAACACCTTTCACAAACATCTTACTCTATCACATGATCTATTAATCTAGGAAATATGGAGCTTTTTCTCTAAGAGAGAAGTGATCACTGTAAGCCATGATATCTGGCAGAAGAACAGGGTACAAACAGGTTTCTGGTTCTTGGTGTTCCTTTAGACACAGAGAAATAGATGTTTCTGAATATGAACACCCTGAGGGTTAATCTTAGTACAAATAGCGAATTGAAACGACCCTTTCCCTGACCTCCAGTTATGACGAACTTGGGACACAAATCTTCTTGAAATCTAACCTTATTTCATGCATACTGCTATAGCATTTAACGATTCTAGATGAAACAGAAGCCTACAGAGAACGTTAGGCTTGAAACTTCATCAGTTAAAACATTAACTTGCAAACATCTGAATGAATATAGAAACATATCTGAAATACACTTCAAGTCTCTATTCCTGTATTTCTCCAGACTTCAATCTGGAGCAAACACATTCAACTCTGAGTACTTAATTCAATTCTCTACTGACTTCCTACTTTTTTTTTTGTTTCTTATTATTTGAGAAGCTAAAACCCAAACAAACTAAAATAATTTGAACAGTTACTTGACATACCTATAGTTCTGACTGCATCCTTTTGGTCAGCTCTGAAAAGATTTATTCTACCATCTTCTCCAACAGAGACAATTTCTGGGTTGTTGCAGATAACTCCAGTACATGCTGCTCCACCACAAGATGTGTCTTGATCCACATGATAATGGGCTTTCTCCCACCGCTGGTTGGCAGATAAAGTCTAAATAGTAATTAGACATTAAATTCTGCTGTTAAATAATGATCCTGATAGACCAAAGCTTCTGGAATACTCATGAAACCAGAATTAAGCTCCAAGAAAGGCATGCTACCTCACAGGAACTGGAAACTCCTATACAAATAAGAACCAGAGATCTAAATTTTCCACAACTCTTAAGCACACAACCCTTCAATGAAACATTGATTATTTCTTCTCTGAACCACCTTTTTCACGTGAGCTAAAAATCAGAATGAACACAAGCTATTTACAAACTGTGAAATGTCTTTCCCCAGGACAACGGAAAAGAGCTGAGGCCTTTACGAAATACAAGTTCAAATTCAGATTTTGACTGCAAGCAATTTAGTTTATTTTATGTACCATATGAAACTATTAACAGATATTAGTCTTTACTGTGTCATTGTGAATATATAAAAAAGTCGTTACACATTTATTATCAGTGATTTATAATCAAAGCAAAAGACTTCAGAGTTTACACATCTTCCCTCAAGTGACACTTGTGAGAAGAAACTTAACATGAGTCATTTAGTTCAAGAATTCAAAAACTCTAATAAGGAGGTACAAGTCCATTAATATGCACTCCCCCAAAACAATCTAAACTCTTAAAATATGCTTTCAGTGAATAGAATATTTAACCAAATATATACTATATATAGATAGATATATACTAGCGGATACCCCAGTCTATCTGGCTCTGGAATCTAATTCATGAAGTATGTGTGCAAAATACTTTTTTCTTTCCTCGTATGCATAAAGCAAATACTTTTTCTAACAGACTTCAAAAATTATTTTGCTATGCACACGTTTCTTGCTCTGGTAGTTTTGGGAAATCTTATGCTAAGATCAAAGCGACCTGTGTTACACAGAATAGCAGGTTAAAGCCAGTGCAAATTACTCACCTGGTTACTTTGATGATGACGGAATACAGTTACAGTTCCCGTTGATGAGGCAACCACGATTCTCTCCTGATCCAAAAACTAGAAAGATATCATAAGCATGCTATTAGTTGATGTCAATGCCATTTTGATTTTAGAGTAACCTAAAGTATTGATACATATAGTAAAAAAAAAAAAAAAACAAACAACACAACAAACACAAGAAACCCATGAACTGATACTGTTTGGTTTTGCCCTTTTCTTCATAACAATTTTTTGGTGAATTTCAGCATTTTGACAGCTTACCATCACTTAATTTCTCTTAATACCAATCTATTCAACACAGTTATTTTACCTGCATGTCCATAACGTCACCGTTGTGCCTGATGTCACACAGCAGCTGAGGTTCTCCTTGATATTCACCATTGAGGCCCCCATTTCCAAGCTCTCCAACAGACCAAATGGAGACCCTGTTATCCTGCACGGAAATGACATCACCAGTTTTACTCAAAAATGCTTTTTTTTACTCGAAGTGCACGGCTTTCTCGCTACAGCCGGGGAAAGCAACAGGCTGCAGGCCGCGCACCGCCCCGGGGGAAGCCGCCGCCGGGCGGGAGAACC
>NW_009647949.1:100439-105661 GCF_000708025.1 Charadrius vociferus | reverse complement strand
ACGGTGGCCTATCCGGCACCGCCCTATGTAGCAGCCGCACGGCGCCAGCTGCCGGCCCTCACCGAAGCTCCGTCGGTCCTGGCCGTTCGTTAACCGGCAGCCGAGGCTGCCTCCCCCGTGCTGGGGTAAACCGGCGCGCATCGGGCGTTATTTGCAGAATCGGGTCCCGGAGAGGAAGAAATAAAGAAGTGAATTTGCCGGTGTGCGTACCTGGCTGCTCAGCTGGGCCGTCTTCCCCCCAGGACGTTACGCGTCTCTCTCATCTTTGCAAGGTCGCCGACTTCTTGTTTTCTCAAAATCAATAACGTTTACGGCAACTAATCATCTCTGGTCTAGATTTGTTCTTAAATATGCGCGAGTGATACTCTCCTCCCTCTGTCAGCTTCCCACCCGTACAGAAAGCAGTACAACAGTAATTTTCTTTTATTCCAAATAACACATTAAACCACACAAGAACACGCATGTACTTCCTTTATCGTATTTCACTTGAGACTTGAACAACTGTGCAATAAAATGTTAAGAGGTTAGTTGTAAAATGAGCTAAAGGCTGACATAGCTACGTCATCATTTCAGAGGATTCAGTCACCGCAGTGCAGTAAGGGACTTCCTCACAAGCACCATCCTACTTTAACAATCTGATTTTCTGCTGCGTTTTTTCCAAAGCTGCCGCTGCCAGCTCACTGACAGGTGGACTTACCAGCAGTAGCAGCAGTGGCTTGGTCAAGCTTTCACCTCTGTTATTGCAGCTTGCCTGCCAGAGCCATCTGTCACATTTTTTCTATACAGCATTGAGTTCCTCCTCAAGTGTGCAGTGCTGTTTTGTAACCCTTCAGCTGTGATACCAAATTAGCGATATTTTATACACTTTGTGCATCATCTGAACTTCAGTTGTGAGCAACTTTTATTTTCACGCGCAGCAGAATTCAACGCTGAACATATTCAAAAAGCTGGATGCTATTGTAGTCTGCCGTACTGCAAGCCTTAAAACAGCTTTGTTGCATGCCACAGTAGCATTATTATTGTACAGTAGCCAATACCTCTGCTGCCTTCTATTAAGCTGCTAACAGCAATCCTGCAAGTCACTGTCAACTCCAAGGGTATTGTCAGCTAATTCTCATAACGCTTGTGAGAAAGGTCAATAGGCAGCCTCAGAATACAGCTCAGATAGCTAGAAGTGGAAGAGATAACACTTTGGGATTATTGAAATGTTTCATTAGGCAAATATTTTTGTTGGTTACTTTTTTATTTCTGTGTCTATTTTTTCTCTTGTGCTCTTGGATGCTTTCTTTCTTTGCTAAGTATTGCTTCTTCAAAAGCATTTGGGAAGTGTTAAGGGGAGTAGGTTAGACATAGAGGCTTATTTTCATTAAGAGGGAAAGAAGAATCACAATTTTTCTTCCCTGTCTTACACTTCTTTAAAGAAAATGTTGGCAGCATGTTATGTGATGGAGGTGAGAGCTGTGATGGAGTTAGGGCTTCTCTGTAAAGCTTTAAATATATTCTCTGTGTTTGATCACTATGAAAAATATGTACTGTGTTAGTATGTTTTTTCAGTGTAACAGTAGATTTAAATAAACAAATAAAAGGAGGAAACAAACACCAGGAGAAAATATGCCTCATCAAATATTTCTGAGGTTGTCAAAAAGGATGTTAAGTCTAGACAAAGCTGACTCTGGGCACTGGGTCCAAACATATTAGCTGAGACAACAAGGAGCATCTATGGATAATCCTTAAATGTGTCTGTGAGTGAAAGGGAAGAAAACTGAGAGCATGCCTCTCCCTCTGCCAGAGGTTAGGGGGCCTGGGAATGAAGGCACTTACTAGATCAGTGGATATACTAGGGCAGGATAAAGCTAACTCCAAACCCTGTTTGCTTATAATCTGCTTTCCTCCAGTTACCGTTGAACAATATTTTAAGAAAGTTATTTGAAGACACCATATTTACTGCTGGTCATAACTCCTGGAGCCATGCCCAGTCCCATCTTGAACAAGCGCAGTCGCTATGCAGGGTGCTGCAGAGCAGATTTCAGAGCAGAGTGCCAGGGCCCTGGCTGCGTTCATAAGCCCTACTTGCCCTCACCTGAAGCTCCCACAGGGTCTGGGGCACCCACTCCCCACCCGAGCTGTGCTGTAGGAGGGCCTGTGCCCACCTACGTCCCTGCCTCGGTGGATGGCTTGACTTGGGGCCTGACTTGTCCCTTTGCTTTAGCTTGAGGGCAAAACCATTATGGTTCCCAGCCCTGCTCTGCTTTCCTCCCTCGGACACCAGGAAACCGTAGGATGGTGTCCTGCTCTGTGGCATTGTCATCCATGGCTCCAGGCTCACCTTCTCTCACAGAGGGGTCCCAGTCCTGCTGCTCCCTAATGCGGGGAGTCACTGATGTGCCTGGGTCCTTCTCACCTCCTCTTTGAGTGCAGGCCTGGGAAAAGAGGGATGCTGAATTCCAAATAATGTGAACTTCTGAAATGGAAATACAAAATGAAGCTACACACCAAACTGCCTTGAGACTGCAGGAAAAGAAATGACATGAAGGAGAGTGATTAAGTTAAAAACAGAATGGAGGCAGGAAGAGGAGTGACTGTAGGTGTAGAAGCCAATTAGTGTGGGGTTTGGGACTTAACTGCGGAAATGTTCAGCGGGAACATTTCACAAGGAAATTTCTGCTTGTGGTATGTATATACAGAAGCAGATGGGATCAGACAGTGATGATAAACTTTTCATACGCTTTTTAAATTCAAAGAATTTTAAAAATCTAATGGGTTCATGAGGTGGGAGGAAAGGGATGAAACAGAAATAGTAGCATGCAGGGGTTTATATATAAATGTATGCAAGTACTGCTAAGGGATTGAGATGTGGGTGAATGTGTGGAAAAGGAGACAGATCCGATGTGCTTAAAATTAGTGGGATCTCCGTGTCAGAACAATCAGGTGATGGCTCATTCTGGTTGCTGGCATTCACATGCCTCTCCCCTGACAGGGCTGTCCATGCACCACCACGGACCTGGAGAGTCTAGTGAGATGGAAGTTGGAGGTGCCAGAAACTGGCAGTGGGCATCCAGGGACCAAGGTGCTCACACTGGTTTGGACAAGTGAGGGGGAAGAGGATACACGAATGCTGAGTGTCAGAGCAGATGGAGTGGTTCCACGTGAATGCTGATGGCCAGAAAACCCTTTTTTTTTTTTTTTTAATTTCTGCTTATCTTTTACTCTAGTGTAGAATGTTTATGTTTCTTTCAGTTTTGTCTTAAAGGATATGCTCATAATATGTTTAAAAAATGCACTCATGGCCTGGGGTTACAGAGCAGAAAGGGCTAGGGACCCTCATGTTTGTTTACTGCACAAATGGGTGCATCCTGCCACTATTTGGTGTGTGTTAGTTTCTCAGGGCCCTTTGAGGCAACTTGGCTTGTCTTAAATCTCCTGGAATCTTGCAGAGCCAAATGCTGTTTCCTTCACACATGCCTGGTATCCATCCAAGACACCCCAGATATCACTTAGGAAGGCTCACACTTATGTTCTTGTCATTCTCTGAACAGTCATGCCAAGAACATAGCCAAGAGATGGACAAAAGGTACATTCAGCCCGAAAGTGCCTGGGCAAGTCTGCAAGTTCCTAGGAGGTAAAGGTGGGCTCTTTCTCTGTGCTCTGTGACAAGCTTAACGCTAATTCAAGCTGGTCCTGGTAAGCAGTGTCAGTTTGTATGTAAATGGTTTCTCTTGTGTTTCTGGTCTCCCAAGGGGGTAAGTATCCCTGGAATGCTTTTAAACATGGGCCAGCTAGTTTCTTGCCAACAACCTCTCTATGGGAGAGTGATGAAGTTTGCTTGCATCCGACAACAGAAAATGTCTTTTGCATTTAAAACAATGAAGTGGTTTTGTGTGTGTATTTTTACAATGTCTGACTGTTCTCTGTATGGTGCCTATTCTCTTGGTGCCCTTTGGGAATTCCTCTAACTCCATGGCTTCTTTCCTTCTCTCCCAGCCCACTGGATATAACAGGGAGACCTTTTATATTCTAGGGCAGTCTCTCACGGACTGTAGAGCAGTTGCCAGATCATACTTCAGAGAAGTTCGATGGAGAATACAGAATGAAGCAGTGGATCTGTCTCTCGGATTAAAAGACCCAGATAGGAAAGGTCTGGGAAGTCTATGGATGGGACCTGGTGTATGCATTGGGCAACTGCCAGATTTGCCCTGGACTCGCTGCTAGCCAGAAAAGCAGATTCCCACCTTCACCTCATTTTCTTCACCTGAACCAGCAATGATGGGATGGAGTATAGGTGTTGTGTGGAACTGGAACAGGATCATCCCTCCCAGGTTGGATGCTCGCACAGAAGACAGTGTTATCTGTGTCTCCCGTGGTGGCAGGTTAGGCTGCGTGTGTCCTTGTATCAGGAATGCTGTTAAGAAACAATATAATATTTGAATTTATGTCTGCTGGATGATACCTTGTTTTTTCTAATGTTTCTACAAGGTACTATTGATAGGGCCTATCCATTCATAGTTACTTATCACTATTCTCATGTTTCAAAAGAAAAGAACTGAAAAACGTGCTGTCTGGTACCAAGTAGATGACATACCTGCACTATTGCGCCTGGTTAAGAGGGGAAGCGCTGTGGAATTGCAGCCCCGGGCGTGTGGAAGCTCATTCACAGGGACAAGAAGGGGACACAGATGCAAAAAAGTCACAGCACTGACAGCACGTTCCCCAAAATTGTCTGCAATAACTGAATCTGCTTTCCCTTAGAAACAACAGAAACACATATAAATAACAGGTGGCAAATGAATATTGGTGGCAAAATTAATCATTAAGAAGTACCCCGGAACACCACATGACAGCAGGAAATCAATTCTATGTTTTTTTGCATTACAGAGTGTGGGAGGAACCGGAGCTGCTACTTTTCCCTTAAGATTGCTACTTCATCGTGTGCCTAGGCTGGGACAGAGCAAGGGCCACATGGGAAGTATCAGTTTGCATTTATTAAATTCTTAAAGTTACCGATTTTATGACCTAGACACCTTTTAAAAGGCATTTTGATTTGTAACGTCGTCCTGCAACAGCATCGCACTCGTCACAGATCGTTGGTACCCTGGCAGCGTTTAGGCATACACGCAGGTGCCAATTCTCATAACGCCCCTCTCCGTCCTTCCCCATTATTTTTGGTGCTGTTTTCCAATGTTTCACTCAACATCCGTCACATCCCCTCCCGCCCCCAGCCCCGA